>NW_011348994.1:61418-89593 GCF_000735185.1 Notothenia coriiceps | reverse complement strand
ATGTAAACATATTTCCAAGGCACTCCTTTATAATTATTAGGATAAATAAAAACAGGTTTGAAATCATTCCAATGTATAATATAGGACAGTAAACTAAAAATATCGTTTAAAACTGGAGAGATTTAAAAATATGCATAAATAAATAAATGTTAACTGGTAAAATAAGATATAAATGAACAACAAAAATAAAATACGCTAGCCTACATTTATTTGTTATTGGCTATGGTATGTTATTGGAAATGTTCACATACTTATTTGATTAATAAAAGGCAAACCGATCTTTTTCATATGGGTGTTTAGAGTTGTACCCCCTACAGTAAATCAGTCTCTAGTAATTGGGCGCTCAAAGTGCACCAGATTGAAGCATTTTACTTTAAAATGTTAAAAAAATCTTCCCGGGGGGGCCCCCACGGACCCCCCTAGGCCTAGAGGATGTGAAGTCCACCCCCCAAATAAAATATGTTCATGCAATACTAAATACATTTGAAGCCTTTTTATGTAAGCTGTCCACTATGTCAATACATTTCTCTTTTTGTAGTGTATTGGTCTTTTGTAGATCTTTTTCATTGCCAGCTAAAATCTTGCCTAGGGCAGCAAATTGGTCTGAACCGGCCCTGCTGTCATCCCCACAGCACCCCCCATTTGAAACATGTTCCCACGGCTATGTTGATACTGCAAGGAGATTTATATTGTGAAGAGAAATTGAAGATTTTGTTTAATTGCTGATATATTTATGATCCACGTCACATATTCAGTTTCGGCGGCAGTTCTTCCTTTTTGTCTAGAAGTCTTCTCGCCAGGGCGCTATAAATAGAGAACTACGGCAGATATGTAATATTTAATGCAGCCAAACCGTGTATTACAATGCCGTTATGTGATGACCTCCAAAGAGAAAACCAAGCAAACTCGGAATAAAGTATTATTTTATTTATCTTTATTTTTTTCCGATTTCACATCAACAGGAAGTCCGGTTAACTAAAATGTCGGAGCGGAACAATACCCCAACCCATAGATCCGTGGGTGAATAATGTCAATCACCACATTACACACATCCCTTCACATTTACATTTTAATTTGCATTAAAGTATTTCGTGAGGCCTTCTAACATGTTTTTAAATATAATTAGGGTTGTAGTTGAAGAGTTTGTAACGGAAAACGGCACGTCCATTAATTCCACAACCACACACATGGATTAACATTGATTTAATACATTAATGTAGCCTTTGTTTCTGCTAAAAGAGGTGTCGACCAGTTGGAGCAACAAGAAAATCAGCGAAATCGAGTGTGACTATTAAAAAATAAATAATTATTATATTAATATTGACAATAACAACCGGCCGTCGGGGAAGGTTCTCATGGCGTCTATTATCAACGCTATGGGAGGTCTATGAAGGTCTATGGGGGGACGCCCTGCCCATTGAAAACTGACTCTCAAGGGGTACCCTGTCCGTAATAGAGTGACGGACGGACGGGGGGGAGTGAGAACATGTTGTTGTGACATAAATGTGGGTAATAATTCACAATATGCTGGTTCCCTTTGTACAGCATGTGAAAGCTTATAATTAATTGCACCATGGGTTTCACTTTTTATGATGAATACAAAAACTCCAAAAAGTTCAAGTAGAAGCGCCATTCTACCGTACAGTAAGATCCTCTGCAATTCTGCTATAGTGGTTCTTTCCAGGGAGGAAATCTATGTTAAATCATATATATTCTATCCCTTAAGGTAGCCAACAAGGAGGCAATTTCAATGTGAGGATAACCAGTCAAATGTAAGCCATGAGCCTCATTCTTTTGCTGCGTTCCTATTTCTGGAAATCAATAGCTGCTGCATCCCCGACGGCACAAATGAAGGATAAATGAAGAAAGATGCATGATATTTATCATGGCTTCTATTATACGTGCTGTTCACAAAAGGAAGAGACATTATGATACCTGTAGATACCTCGCTGTGTACGTCTAACAATAGACATTTGATTGTCTAGTCAAAGGCTAACGGTGCTATTGTGAATGCAACAAAGAAGAGAATGCATGATTGGATGTGTTTTATATTCCCATCAATAGAATATAATGTGACACAGACCAAGGTTAACAGCTCAAATCTCACCTTGGTGTCAGAAAGTGTCAACAAATGATCAAGCTGAGAGCCGGAAGACCCACAAGTATTGTATAAATACTTCATAGAACCGGAAGATGTTAAATCAGGTCTTTTCAGGGCAGTCAAAATGACACGTTAACTCTCACAATTGATCTGAAAACTTTAAGGCATTCACAATTTACCAAATTGGACTTTTACCATTATTTGTATGGCAGAGAAAAGAAACAGAAAGCAGAGAAGTCGGCACAATGTGTTGGATAGCGCTGGACATCAGTAAGCCCCATCACTACCTCGGTGTGATGGCACAACTGCACTGGTTTGCTTTTGGTGTGATAAGAGGGAGAAAAGGCATTTTGGCAAAACATGTGCCAGTTTCTTGGAATAGCACAGGAGACGTAGATAGCGGATTTTTCTCAATAGTTTGTCATACTTTTCTTCATTACAACCCCACATGTATTTGTTGCAACCTCCTCAAAAACACAAGTAAATACTCACAAATAATTACGGATTATTATTGTGATTAACATAATTAAATGTTTTAATCAATTTATTTTGTGTACGTCATGCAAATAGTCCATGCATAGCAAAACCCTGATAGAGAACAGAGCACAGAGAAGACGCGTCCTGAGAGGAGGGGTCATGACTCTTTTATGTGTGGAAGAACATGAAATAAATCATTAAGAAGGTCATGTTTTGCAATGATGTTGTTCAAAATCTAAAAGGTTTTCCATTGAAAGGTAGAAGCCAACATGTAAGAAGTGTCAAGCAAGGGCTTCACATCTGCCTCATACACACACACATACACACACCTTTTCACCAATACTTGTCCATTTGTCTGTGTAAATGCAAGGTGAGTAGTGCAACTGCACCTCAGAGTAGTTTGTTGTTTTCTCTGGATCTACTCTGCAGGGCTTCCATATTTCCCCTTAAGGGCTTTGACTGAATCTTTCATTCTATTCATGTCTTTGTTCAGTTTGTCCCTTTCTTTAAAATTCTTGGGGTTTCAAAAAAACCGACAAAATGCTCTGTGGCCTGCTGTGTCTGTGTGTCAGGAACACACAAAAGGCAACGTAAAACATTGCATACTCACGTGAGTTATATGGCAATGTTCTGTCATTAAATGTGTTTACTGCAAATGAGGGGAACATTGCAGTATAACAGCCATGTGTTCCATCCAGTGTACACTGCTTATCACAATATTCATGTAAATACCAACTGTGCTGGTGTTTTAAGTGTAGAACGTTTTAATTCTTCATAAAGCAAGTGGAAGTTAAGACACAAAAGTATTAGAAAAGTTGGCTCGACTGTAACGGGTAGTGGAGCCGAATTGAATCAAATGCTGGCTGAGTATGAAAAAACACTTTTAATATCAGGAAATCCAGGCAAAGCAAGGCTAACAGAACTTCACTACACGTACGAATGAAATCCAACGACATACAAGGATCCAACACACAGCGGAAAATACAGTGACAATCTCTGAGATGAACTCCCTTCTCTTTGTCAGAAACAGGAACTGTCCTACATTTGCTTGACAATCTTTTGGACAATAAGGTCATCATTATAATAAAAATTCAAATAATAACTGTATGTTTTTAAATCTGATGTTTATGAGCTGCTTGGTTTTTACAACAGTCCCTTTCAGTTTACAGTTTTGTACATTTACATGAATACACGCGTTTTTAGGACTGGACACATCTTACTAGGTTAAAGTAAGTGAAAAATACAATGTAACCTCCATTCTTGTTTTTTTGCACATTATACAAGCAAATATTTTCACGGAGCTCCAGTGATTTCATGAGCATGTTTCATGGCAAACAGAGTTGCACATGTTCAGGTATTGCAGCTGGTTGATCAGGAGAGATGCTGACTCACGTTTGGAGGCTTTAATAACTTCCGCTCCATAATGGTTGCTTTTGACCAGCACTTTATGCAGTGGACCTATAACGGGCAAACAGAGTGGAAGTAAGTAGGGAAAGGGTCATATTGGAATCTCCAACTGAAAACCAGGACTTAAATAAAATCTGAACTAAGGAGGGGATAAAGTGCAGGTTTGCAGGAGGCCAGGGGATCCCAGGGCTGATGGGGATCAGGTGTATGAAAAAGGCGGGAAAGAACAGAAAATTAAAACAGATTCAGAAAACGTTACAATTAATTAAAGACAAGGACAAGATAAATACAAAATTAGGATTATGACATCTACAAATGTTTACAAGAATGCAAAAGCATTCAACGTGTTTATTTGGCCTCAAAGTCACACACAACACAATGCTTTTCTTTGAGAAACACTGAATAAACCTTTCTGTTTTTGGATACCCACGAGTATCACCTTTAAAGATATGCCCTGTATGCTAATATCATGCCTTTTTTTGCATGCAGTATAAATGTGTTATTTTTACCTATTCCATTTAAATATTTTTGCATACTCTAGTCTCTAAACAGTCTTTGAATTGCATAAATTACGTATGACTGGAAAGCTGAGATTCTTGTGGATGCAATGAGACCAACTGTATTCATGTATGAGGATGTGAATCCCTATAGTAGCCATTTTATTGTAGTGAGAACATGTTTTAAAATTTGACCTCACTGTATACTATACAATGCAATGTTGTAATCTCTAGCATAATCACAGCTTCATGAAACTTTACAAACATCAGAGTAGGGTAATTTTGAAAAGTTTCCAGACAAGTGTCCTTGGGCAAAATGACGGAGCCCCCTAGGGGATATGGAGAAGAATTAGTTTTAAAAAAAAAAAAAAGAAAAAAAAGGTTTTGCGAGATCTCACAAAGCCTTTGCGAGATCTCGCAATACTTTTGCGAGATCTCGCAATATTTTTGCGAGGCCTCACAAAACCCCTTTGCGAGATCTCGCAATACTTTTGGGAGATCTCGCAAAACCCCGTTGCAGTTTGTAGACGGTCCCTAAGCACTCCCCTCCCTCCTCAAGCTGCAGATTGTGACCAATTCTTGATGTTTAGCTCGGATGACGGCGCGTATCGAACTGTTCTGATTAAAACGACTCTGTAGCTTGTTGTCTACCTTGCTATGATTGTAAAGTCATGTTTGTATTTTTACAACGTTATGTTCATGAGTTATTGATCAGCTCAGAGGTACGTGCATGTCCCCTCGCTCTGAGTGTTCTCTTGAGGTATCTTTCACTTCGGTGAAACCCGTGCCTATTACCAAGCACTGATGTTATATCTTTATATTTAAGGCCAAGCTCAACGTAAAATCGATGAACCGCTCCATTGTTGTGGTTTCTGTGTTGCCGTAGCAGCCGAACTGACCAGGAAGTACATTGAGCTAAATGCGAGATCTACTTTTTTTTTTTTTCTTCTCCATGTCCCCTAGGGGGCTCCGTACAAAAATACTTTTCCCGCATACATGTTTACAGTATTTAAAGTGCTTTGAATAAAAGCCTGAGCTAAATAACATGGAATGTAATGTCTTGGTATGTGCAGCAAATCAAATCAAAGTTTATTTATAAAGCACATTTAAAAGCGATTTTTGGTCGGGCCAAAGTGCTGTACATGTAATAAATACTACAATCACCTAAAAACACATTACTACAATCAAAATAAAAGACAATAAATTACAAGAGATATATAGAAAACACAGGGAAAAGTCAGGAGTGAATGTGGTATCTTCACTTTTATCAACCCTCGACTGTTGAAAATGTTTTACTTTTTGCTCCATATCTGTGTAACAATGATAAATCCAATACTGTAACAACATATGAGATTTAATAAAGCATGGTACATTTTCATCAAATGCTTCTTTCATTTTGTTCTAAGCCCTTACACTCTTTCAACTTTTAAATATTGAAGATGACATACTGTCCTAATTTTTAGCTTCATATTTGTATTTCCTCCCTATTCTGTGACATGTCTCCATGATTTAATGTTCAAAACAACACACTCTCACTCCATAAACGTCCGAGCGACGCTTGGTCAGGGTCCCGAGGCGTGCAGTTGGGACGCTCCTAGGCTCCTTCGGCTTCATAAAGGGACGCAAATAGCTTTCAACTGATTGCAATGTATTCCCATCTGCGGCGAGATTTGACGCTCATGGAAGCACGGCATTCGTTTGTGTCGGCAGCATTTAAAACCTCTTAAACCCCAAGCCTGTTTTTCAGGTTTCAGGCTTGAAAATGACATTCCCAGAACAAATGACCATATCTTCCCTTCTAAAAGGGTTAAATTAATAATCTTTTTTCTCAAAGTAATGATAAACCTGTGAGTTGGATGTAGAAAAGTCAGAATCAATATACCGTAATTTTCGGACTATAAGGCGCACCTGAATATAAGCCGCAGCAGCTAAATTGAATGATGTGTACATATATAAGCCGCACTGGACTATAAGCCGCAGGTGTTTTAATGTTTAATTACCATATGTAAGGGTTCGTGCACAGAGGGGATTGTCGGGAAAGAGATGGCTGTTTGAGGAAGCTCCCATTTATTAACATTTCAACAAACAAGTTGCATATTTGCATAACGTATTCAAGTGTTACCATTTAGTGCAATAGTAGCTACAGAACATGTACTGTGCTGTGTAAACTGTACTGTATCACATAGCGTTTCAGACACACAAACTTTTCAACTTTCAAACTTAAAAACAGCGCACGTACCGGCAGTGATCTNAGAGGGGGAGGAAAAGAGAGGACTCCGGCATTTATTCTTATATTATTTATATAGAGGTCGTTATTTCATTTGTTTTAAAAAGCTAAATAAATTACACCCAAGGAAGGGAACCTTTGATTCCGTTTACTTTTATAATTTTCTTGTCCAGGAAGATTTCAAACTTTAACGGACATCTTTTGTGGGGGAAAACTTCCTGTAAGCAAATGGAGGGAGTCAGGAGGACTCAGAGAGGACACTCTGAGGAAGAAGCTGGGAGGCTCTTGATGGCAACACTGGTGGTTTATTGTGGAGGTTACGGTCGGAGGAATTGAACCCAAGGGACAAGACAGGTGGTGTGTCACGAGTTGACACAGCGGCTGCCAAACCTAATTCTGAAGAACTTCTTTCTGTAACTCGAGGTTTTAACTAGTTTGGAGTGTGATAATCAACATTCTTCATCAGTGAGACTAAAGCAATATGGACCATGAATCTAACTAGAGCTCTCGTCCATAGAAAAGAATGTGCGCCAGGGAACCTACGTCCCTGAACAGTAAACTACCTCATGGCGGCTTGTGCTCTGTCATAGACTGGCAACCACAATGTGACCAAGCTGCCCCTCCTAAAGAGAGATAGAAGCAATACCCAAGGCCGTAGACCTATGCCATGAGAAAGGAGACAGTGAGAGGAGAAAATGATGAACTGTGTCAAAGTTTGAATACCTAAGGAAATTATTCCCTAACAATGTTGACCGGTGAATACAAATTCTAACGGAAACCCTGCTGCACAGTCCCCTCGTCCCTTGGAAGAGGCGGAGAGGTGGGTGTTTTTCATCTGCTGGTGGACTACCGGAGAGATTTACAGCAAGAGCACACGCTTGCCTCGGGGAGGGAGAAAAAGAGCCAGAGCCCTGGCCCCTGCCTCTCCCCACCTCTGCTGCTAAATCCACCGTGGAGAATAAACAGAAGGGCAACCATGCATGCTCGTGAAGTCTTCTAAGCTGCTTTTGTTGTATTTTGTGTCAGAAGTACAGCGCCACTTACAGGCCCGGCATATGTACTACAGCGTCTCCAGCTGGTCAAGCTTTCTCGTGTGGACGGACACGTTTCTGGTGCCGATTGCGTGTGGAAGGAAGACTTTTTTGATATCGAGTTCGTTTTCGTTACCGTCTCTCCGTGTGGCTAGGGTATTAATTGCTCATGGATTGATGAGAAAGGGGGGATTAGTGTAATTTCTTTAGTGCAAACAGCTGAAGCTGGGATTTGGCACCAACTTTCCTCTGTAAGCAGAGTCAAACAAAACAAGCCACAAAGGAAGGTCACGTGGTTACAATGTTACATGCAGAAGTGTCATATGATTGACTCAGTGTCAGGACTTTAATGAATATTAGCTTTTTTTAAACATGTGGCCTCATGTCATGTAAATGGAAAGAATACCCTAAACAGAAGGCCTTGAAATAAAAACGATTGATTCGCTCCAGTAATGTGTTATTGAACGACTCGTCTCCTTCTCTTGGAGCAGCTCTGGTGGAGTGTTGTCAATACAGAGTAGTTGCAGGGTAAATATCATGTGACAGAGGGCACGCATGATCAGAAATAAGGGCAGCGGTATTGCAATACAAAACCTATACAAATAGGCAGAGCTCAAACAGTCTTCTGTCTTGCTAAGTACGCTTAAGTTGAAGTCACTAAATACTAGTTATTAGTTAATATTAGGTTGTTATTATGATCTATGTTCCCCTGAAGCAAGGAACCAAGCAGTACTTGTGCTTGATGTTGATACAAATGGATCAATATGGGTTAAATAGCCACACTCCAAATGATGGCCATGGTGGTAAATGCTCGACCCATCAGAGTGAACAAGGTTAAATCAATTCTACCTCTACAGTTCCTTTGAAGCTTCAGAAACTATAAAGCTATAACTTTAGATGTGTGTGTGACCCTTTTGCAACAACAAAGATACCTGAAAATGATTGCAGAGGGTAAGGTGGTGCCTGAATAAAGAGAATAATGCCTTTCAAAATCAGACAAATAATGGCACGTTATATAAGCTTGTGTAAAGACAAATATGGACCCCACTATCTTCTATTGGGTTCCAACCACCAGGTTGAGAACCATTGATTTACTGAACCATAAACAGTGGGCTAATGTGAAAACAATGAACGCAGATGTCAAGATCATTTATATTTGATAAAATGCCATACTGTACAGCTAAACTCCACCCTCTGATCCACCCACGTTCCTTTGTCCTGAGAACAGACTAAACGTTCCTTCTATTTTGGGAGCAAGGTATACTGTGTGGAGTAAATGTGAATGAAAAGGACACAGAGGGCCCCTTCCTTCATCCTCTCGCCCTTGCTGCCTCCCTCTCATTTTCCTCTTCCCTCAATGTTTGCCACCTCCCTCTGCACTGGTCAATTACTGCAGCTAAAGAGGCTTTTAAGGATCCATCTCTGTGACCAGAGTGTGCATCAACTGCATTGCCAATTATCAGGGCGCTAACAAAAAGTCTATTTTCATTTGGACTAATGCTACATTCCCACAGAAGTGATTATTCAAAACCTTTACTATGCAGATTACTGAGAGAAGGTCATATCAACAGAGAGGATTCATCGTTGAGAAAAATACACTCTTCCCACACCACCCCCGACCCCTTCTGCCGTTAACGGGTTATTGATTAACAGTTACAATGTTTAAAATCTCAGCAAAAGACATATGCTGGTTCACCTAAATCAAAATTAAAGAGTTCATTTCAAGGGCAAGTTGGCTGGTACTGGTTGTTGTTCTGGGTGTGAATGTATCCCTGCAATGGCATTAAATGTAATACATGTTAGAAGATCATTGCAACACAATTACTCTTCTATCCGCTGAATGCTACCCTCAGCTTAAGACAATAATTAAAGTACAAAAAGCTTTTGATAAGACGTATCAGGTCAGAAGGAACACAGCATGAGTGGGAAGATACCACTGGAGGAGTAAGAGTGAGCGGTATGGGTTGAATCAATGTAGCAAAAATGATCACAGCATTATCACAACACTAATATGTTGCAGTATTAAACTATTCAAAACCCACTTGATAACAACACATAATCATCGCATTGATTTTAAGGTTTTTTTTGTCTTTTAGTGGGCCACAATTTTATATTTTAGTATGTAAGATTTAAGCTGTGCCGTTTGATTACAATTCAACTTTAGAAGGAATGATATTGTGACATATTTCTATCATGATGTTGAAATATTTACTCAGCCCTAACAGTGAAAACTGATCGCTACAACTTGCAGTGCAACAACTGCTGCTAGTAGACAAGGAGCCAAGTTTCAAACAAACCAGTTTAGCCCACAAGGAAATCGTAAAGTGTAAATGGAAAAGAACTGCTTTTTCTACAGTATTACTACTGCTACGCCATTCCTCCTCAGCAGTTTTAATTTAGTGTTAAAGTGAAAGGCAAAAGTCTACACACTTTAATCAAAGTAACAAATAGCGTTCAAAGGTTTCAACTGTGCTACCTTAAAGGCCTGAAACTAAATGTGTCAGCAAAAATATTCAATGTTCACAATTTCACAGATAAGTAGCCTCCTCGTGTTACAAACCCCTCCCAGGACCAACAATTGTCCAACAGAAGCTTAAAAATGTAACCAGGTCTGACTAGATTTGGATTTCTCAACATACTGAGGTTGTGTGCATTGTACACCATTAAGAAAAAATATTCCCTATTAAAAGAGTTTGTAGGATTATGTCTTTTATATAAACCTTGCCAAAAAAAACTAGCTAACTACATTATTTTTGTTGGATTTTGGTACTGGGACAACTGCATAGGAGCCAGGATGCTAATGCTTATCAAATATTAGAGAACGGTTAGCGGCTGTGTCTTGCACTTGATTAGATTTGGAAATGACGCTTTTTCTTGTACTAGCTTTAATAGTTTTTAAGAAGTGTTAAAATGACTACACAGTAATTAGTTATTCTTGTAAATATGGTTCTCTAGTAAAATGCTGACTTTTTCCTACCTGAGCTTTATCATCGGTCTGTTAGCGTTAGCATTAGCTTTAAGACTTTTAATAAAGCTCTCGGCTAAAACAAACTGGAAACATTTAAAAAGGACCAGTGCAAGTGTATACTTCTGAGGGCAATCTAAGACTAACTGTTTAAAAAAATGACTACAACTGTTGTGTGATACATTTGGTCAACTGCACATGTTCTACTGTATATTGTAAAGCGTACCAACAATAACAAGGGCAAGGCTTAGCAACAGGTACATTAGCACAGAGTATTTAGTTGAGAGATAAGACTCACTGAGGACATAGAGAGAAAGGTAGATCCCCGCCAGGCAGAAGCCCTCAAAGAAGCGCAGGGTGCTGAACATAGGGACGTTGACGGAGAAGGCCACAGTCAGACCAAACACCAGCATGAACAGCACCGAAATGATCAGGACTGGGTGGCGACCAAACCTACAGGGAGAGGTAAAGATATGTTAAGACAATTGACACCTTTAATGTAGAAAATAGAGTTTTCAGTATTACACAGCTGTAAATTACACTTTAGGTTGTTTTGAAAAACCTAACGATTTTGTTTTGAAAATCTTACCAGTCAGCCAGGACTCCAAAAGTCAGGTATCCAAAGATGGATCCCACCAACAGAGAGAATTTGGCGATATGGACTTTCCATGCTGAATCACACACCAGACTCCACTGTAGAGACAAATAAACACAGGCATTAGTTCAAATACATTTATGCTCGGTACAAAATTGCCTTTTTATCTATTGACTAAGGTCTGTCAAATTTGATGGGCCATTATGACCACTCAAAACATAAATGATTAAAATATGAGTAGGATACGTTCTGTGACACGTCTTCCTGGTATTGCGTCCAAAAGGAACATTGTTATAATATTCATACAACAATTACCTTTTATATGTTTATTGTTTAACTTTTAGTCATTAGACTGAATGATTCCCTAAAACAGCTTTAAACCAATAATTTATCCAAAGGAAATACTAATAGACTTGGTTAACATCTAATTCAGGTCTGCAAAATAGGATTCCTGCAAGTATCAAAAAGCTATGTCAACTTGTCAAAATATTGGGTTGATATTTTCCTCTATTAGTACATTTAGCATTATATTGAAATATTGGAAAGGTATTGTTTCTCTGCAAATCAAGATCAGGGATTAAATCATGTCTATTAATGACAAAAATCACTAAGCTGTCATTTCTTATTTATTTTGTGTATATGCCTCTTTTACTGTGGCGAAACGGTGTACATTATTACAGTCAACTCTGCTTCCACTCATTTTATTTGCTGTCTGAAACTCTCAGGAAGGATTCCTAGAGTGCAAACAATGCAGTGTTTGCCTGCTTTCACATGAATCAAACACGCCCAATACACAGTGGCTTTTGTCACAAGGTGTGACAAACAGACCTTGTATACAGCGTAAGACCGTAGAGAGGTTCAGAGGGAAATTAAAAGCCCAGTGGAGTATGAGCATGTGAAGTGCTTGTAGGAAGAAACTCAATACCTAATAAAATCTATCCATAACCTGCAACTATGACTGCCATTGACATTATAATTTATTGATCCTAGTAAAGTAGTTTAGTCTGATACATTTCAGAGAGGATATGGATTTTAGGGGTTGTTTTGGCAACATGTGCTGCACGGTTGTCTGTACGGACAGTAGCTGCAAGATTTGGCAGACGGGCGTGGCAACAGAGCAGGTGCAATTCTGCCTCATCTATTCACCAGACAATTGCCCCTATAGGGAATAAGTAACATTTACTGCCACAGAAAATCATATTCAGCTCAACCTTGTCTTGAAATACAGAGTGTAGTTTGTTCTTACATTTCTTCTCTGAGGGACTCTAACCTCTCTTAACCTCTGCCACAGTGACCTGTTTAGAATGGAACGCTCCAGGATTACCCAGAGCCACCCGGCCATCACATGATCCAAGCATGCAACTCACTCATGGTTTCAGTATTGATGTCAGCAGAGGAAAAAGACAGAGGGAGTAAAACAAGTTCCTGTTGCACAATTACTACACAACTAAGGTACTATGACCAACTGAAATGAGATGAAAGTCTGAGTCTGCAAAAACAGAGGAATCAGGCACTGCACAGCTGGAAGACAGTTTGGTAATCTGGTAATAATGGTTTGGTAATCTGTGCTGATCACAGACAAATTACCAATGTTTTAAAAGAAGCAAGTCACATGCAAGTGACAAAGCAGCAAGTGAAATGGAAACACAGACATTGGTATGGCTAAGGTATCATAATGGGTTTTATTTCAAAGCCAATTTGCATGTTTATTAAACAAGTCTGTAAAGGCCAACTGTCTAACTGGGTTTATACACAATCATGAATGGGCTTCCACACTGCTATTAGCACAATAATATCAAGATGTTTAAATATAGCAGAGCAAAGAAATCAAATCCTTGCAGCGTGTCTGCAATGGCCTTATTAATTCTGCCAGTTGCTCCCTTGCTATTGTCTAGCTCATTTGGGAGTAGTGATTAAAGTCAGTGTGCACAGTCGGGTTATACTCATAAAAATGGTAACTGCTGACAGAAAATGCAGAACAATGAAGGGCCAAAGGGAAATCAGTTAAAATCCCCAGGGTGTCTGTCAACCTCTCTCGAATGACCGGCCACCAATGATCGGTCCACACAAGTGAGTCTCATTAGCCAAGATGAAGACGCTCTCAACTACAGTTGCAAAATTCTGCACCCGTTGAACTACAGAGAGGTGGGTGGGAGGTTTCAAAGGAGGGGGAGAAGAGGAGGGAGGGTGATGGAAGAAAGCACAAGAGGAAGGAGGAATAAAGATTATACAATGTAGAAACAGAACATACAAAGAAATGCAAAGAATAAAAGGAACGTATGGGTAAGAATAACAGGCTAAAAAAAGAGGGATAAGAGATGCTTAAAAGCAGTTGTGGGGAGAAAACATAGAGACTGCTGCATAGTTACTGCCTAGCAACAGACCATCATGCTGGTTATCAGACTATTTTCTGCTTCCAAGTGCAGGTTTTAGCACCACTGCTGCACCAGAGGGTTTAAATCCTGTAATGTGGTGATAGCTTAGGTAAGGGTAAAAGAAAATCACAAAAGAGAGAGCTGAAATATACGTTCACGCCCTGAATACTCTCTATCCTTGGCAGTTTGGTTCCTTGAAGTCAACAAGGAAACATTACACAGATATGTGACATTGCAGGTGTAGCCTGAGGGACACACAGCCTGAGAGCAGGTGTGACGTGTTTAATATAACTGTCATACTACTGTAGCCTTCAGATTATGCTATACATGAACTGATTACAACTGGCATGTTTGACAAGTTAGCTGATGGCATTTATGTTTCCCTGCAACCAGCAGTGACAGATGGTGAAACAACAAACCTTTTTTTGTCAATCTATTATTCATTGATTAAAAAGTCGAAAGTTGAGAAACATACGTAGACATATCTGTCACCAAAGCGACCTGATATGCATCAACAACCGACCAACACTCCTACAACCTGAATTCCATTACACAACTCTATAAACAAACATGCACTACAGTGGAGTGTAAGAAACCCCACCATGTTGACCCCTCCCTGTTAGGAAACTTATCAGAAATTAGCCTGCAGTGCGCACGCACACACGTGCACACGCGCACACACACACACACAGACACACACACAGCTTTATCTCTGGGTCACACCAGCGTCTTTCCTTCCAGCTGACGCTGTGAGTGGCTGTCATTGTGTGCTGACTCGGTATCTGCAGTGGGGTCATCATCTTTCGACAGCTGAGACTATTTCAAAGTGTCCCACACTGATCCAGGGTCTGTGGAAGGAGCCAGCCAGCTGGGTAAACAGTATGGAGGGACACAGAGCAGAGAGGCCTGCATGGGTGTTAAACTACAGTATCAACTTTCAGATCTATGGGTGTGCGACCTCCAGCACACTGATACTGGGTCTGGGTGTACCGACCAATATGCTTTTACAACATATCATTCTTATTGCACTCATACAATACTCAAACAGAAAAACAATACACAACTGACACTGACTGAAGTACTAAATCAATTGTTCAATAAATTACTCATCTAGAGCGGCATCTAATAACTATTTCCACTATTGATTGCCCAATCGGCCCATTATTCTTCTTGTCGATTCAATAATAAAAATATATATATTGTTGTAAAATGAAGAACATAAAAATGGTCACCATTTCTCAGAACCTAAATCTTTAGTCTTGTTTTTTTAACCAAAAATAATCAGTTTACAATAACATCTGACATAACCGAACAATTTAAAAGCTGTTGACTGCGAGCTGCTTTCCTGCGGTTTTTAGACTGTTGATCAGACAAAATATAAATCATAAACTTGCAACTCGCATCTTATTTGTTTAGACATTTTTCTGACATCTTACTGGCTAAAGAGGAATAATTGTGTGTTCCAAAGAAAAACATAGCTTGGCCAAATGTCATACTTTTGTACCAATTGAAGTTTTAGAAAATAACTATATGTTGAATTGATCAATCTCTTAATGGCTAGTGTCTCTTACACAATGAACAAGAAGAGGGCTTTCACAGGGAATCAGCATAGAGGTTAATCTTTGCTTTGAAGCAATTCTCAGCCCACTATTTCGGGCAGGCGTGTGCAGCTGCTACCCATCTGAATGGGAGCTGAGTAGGATAGGTTGCAGAGAGACTCTATCTGTTTCTGAGTAATGATACATCCTCATTTCTAAGGCTCAGTCCAATTAAGACGTACCCTGAGGAGAGATTTGACTCAATTAGTACGGGTCTCCACATTAACCACTCTGGATCTTTCTCCACCACCCCAACCACCTCCATCAAAGCTATCTTTCTGTGACACCATGAGACAAATGGAGTGAGCAGAAATGAACTCCTGTTACCGAAACACAAAATGTACACCACAAGGTGAAATAATCTCCATATATTTACATATTTTCCTCGCATGATATGGAGGCCTAAATGGAGTAACACAGAGTTTGAATGCGCTGGGACATTTTGACAGAGACACTACTGCATAACGTAGGTGTTGGCCGAGTTTTTTTAGGGATCCAGTGTCACAGATAGCTGAGCCCAGTCATGTGAAGTTATGCCTACAGTATATACTATCCAAACACAGGGAGAAATGCCAAGTCATCACTTCCTACATCCTAGATCGTACATCCTAGTGTCTGCACTGCTGGTAGGAAACAACGGCCTTGGAAGAGTAAGGGATTGGCCGTCAAAATAGACGAGGCCAACGAGAAGCGATGAAGCCAATTCTGCATCACTTTTGGCTCCCATTCAGGATTCGTCATCCGATTCAATTTCTCCTGACGGTGACCTTGTCAGAATGTGGACTGGGTCAGGGAAGACGAGACACTTCACCAACTGCTCAGGGCCGTCAATGACCTGCAGTAGTGGTAGTGTCAACATGACATTCTCCTTATGTGTGCAAAGGCAACATTAGCATCTACAGGTTAGCACCAGCATTCTAGGAGAGCCGCAATTGTTTTTGTACCAAACCTCTTATATCAGAAACTTCTCCTTGTTTACCAAAGAGAGAACAGACATTTTTAGATTGTTAGTAATGGGGATCCACCAAGTCGATTTTCATCCCATATGACTTCATATCCAGCTGCAGGATATGAGTATTTTAGAGGCTTCAAACTGTAAAAAATGTGTTTTCAGTCTGGCTTTAGGACACCCCCTAAATTACCCTACGGACAGTAAATAAATCAAGACTTAAACTGTCGCTCTGCCCCCTAGCTCGATTTAAATGCCAAGGTTATATTTTATTTATTTATTTAAATGGGGACAGTATCAGTCATAAGCAGATGGGCTGTTGGCATCTCATTGGATGTAATCTCAGAGTGCCTCCCACTGCACAGAGATGCTTCAAAACCCATCTACCTGAACCTTTTGATTATGGAATGCATGCTATATTCTTTAAAAAGGTAAATATATTGAAGATAAGGTGATTACAAGGGTATGTGAGGTTATTATTGTGTGTATCCACATTTCTGAATTTTGTCTAGCCAAAACAGATGTTGAAAATGATTCTCGATCTGGTAAGGTTTCTCTTTCAAGAGTTTAATTGTGCAATCAGTCTTTTCTCAGAAGATGTAACCACATTATCCCATCAATCATGATATCCGGTTTGCTAATATATTAGAGCCCTGTGGATCAAAACATGCTTTACAAAAATACAATTAGATCATTTAGTGTAAACATGCATCTCCACAATGGGAGAAGAGCTGATGTGCATAATGAGGTATCAATCTATTACCCCCAGACCCTCTATGATGACTGCAGGCCAGTGCAGATAGGAATATTATAATACAATGGTAATGTGATCACATCACAGACATACTTAAAGTGGCCATAGTACGAATATCTCCCTGCTGTTTGGTTATTGCAGTGATAGGGTGTGATGTTTGGCCAGGGATGGGGTTGCATTATTCTAGAGAGAGCAGTAATGACCTTTGCTCCAAATTAAATGGCTCCATGTCTATTATGTCCAGTACGACGACGACGACAAATGACTATAGCCCTGGCAGTATTGCCCAATGTGCCAATAATGGCGTCTCTCTGCGATAGGACACACTTTGTGTCAGCACCGTGTATGCTCCCACATAAACAATCATACCACTTTCAAGTCCAACGTGAACCTAGTCTAATAATCTCTACAGAATATAAAAAATGAATCAGTGCTAGATGGCCCACTGTGGAGAAATACACGCCTTTGATGCTCTTTTGAGGCACACCTACTATCCAGAAGCTGTCAAATAATGTATATACACGACTGCTGCTGATTGAAATATGGGTGTAGCGTTCATGCCAGAATTTCCTCTGCTAACGTAAATCGATCCTAATGGGATTGGGGCGGATAAGGTGTCAAAGATGCATCAAACAATATGAGAGAGTATGTCCACCCATAAAATGGACAGCTTACCTTGGTAACCACGTTCTGTACGAGCCCAGTGTGCAGCTCGAAAGTCCACTCACTGCACCCACAGTGCATGTTGGCCGTGTCATTGTGGGTACCGTAACTTCCATTGGCATACATACGAGCTGCCCGCGCACTGATGTTTTTTGGACCGTCCAACAACGAGGAATGGGTTGCATTGTGATAAGTCAGGTTTGCCAAAGGCTGGATACATGTGTTGTTCGGCTGGGCAAGGAGGAAATTATCAGAGTACTGGCTGAATCCAATGAATAACGCCGGGATCCATGTCAGCACGATCAGCTGTTTCTGGTACTTCCCAAAACCCCCGAGAAATGGCAGAACGGAGCCGTCGGTGAGTGTCAGCAGCCCCGGCGACGTGGTTTCGGGGGACACGAAGCCGTTCTCAGGTTGGTGATCCTCCCTGTCGAGCTGCACCATGGCCATCGCGGTTCCGCCGAGAGATGCCTCCGTTGTGAAGCGAAGTCCTGGTTGCAGTGCTACCCCCTGTCGACTCCACAATGCGTCAATGCCCCCAGCTCCGCCGGTGAAAGCCGTGCGCAGTCAATCACTGGAATGGAAATAAGACGCACCTCTTTATTATCAGGAAGCACTTCACCCCGTCTGCCAGCAAAACCCCCGTGCGAGACTCACCGCAGGATCACGCACCGACACAAAAGCGGATCGCAGAGAATTGGAGCAGTGAAGAGGGGAAATACTTCATGATCTTGTCCCTCGTCTCTTTTCGTTTTGTCTGTGTCGGTCAGCCGTGGCAGCTGAGGGAAGTGCTTCCTGCGGGAGCCACAGGTAGGCTAACACACCTGCCCATAAAGGTTGTGTGCATTTCGACTCTTCCCCAACATGGCTACCTGTAACCACTAGTAACCACTTTGAAAGGAAAATGCTAATTCAATGTGAAGCATTTAAAGTAAATCCCTGAAAACAACGTTACATAAACTAAAAAGACACCAGTGCTTTTAATTCCAATTATTTGATATATTAGACGTATTAAAAGTATTAAAACATGTTTGAATAAATAACATACAGTTAACTGTGCTTTTATAGTACATATGTGTGCAACTCTGTGTAGTCCTATAGACTGCATGGTAGTGTATTTTTAAAAATCAAACCATGGCAACCATAGTTCCACACATTCTAATGGTGCAGTATCTTGGGTTCTTCCAAATAACATTGTCCTTAAAGGTGGGGTAGGTAATTTTGGAGAAACCAGCTCGAGTGCGCTAGAATTTGAAAATACACAGCCGGAAAAAGTCGGCCACTTCCTTACAGAGCCCCTCCTACAACACACACGAACGCGCACATGACCAATGAGGGCACGAGATAAGTTTGTGCACAGATGGAAGGCTGACAGGCAGGTAGGCCATCCAGTTATTTTAGCCGGGCCGGCTCAAATGATTGGTCTTGCTTTTTAAAGTACTGCGGCTTCCACAGATGACATTTTTTAATGGATTTTTTGTCAAAGCACTTAAGATATTCATTGCTATCGAGCCGGTTTCTCAAACGTACCTACCCCACCTTTAATATTGTTGTTGATAATGAATGAATGAAAGTGTCCTATTGACAGAGGAGGAACTCTGTCTACACCCACACAATATAAACATGCCATTTGTTGCAGCCTATGGTTAAAGTATAGCCTAAACCTCTTTATTATACAAGAACACTTGTGTTTACAGCATAGCAGCACCATTTCACAGGGGTTTACAGTAACTAAATACATTTACCAAAGTAGGCTACTTTACCTAAACACAAGGTTGAGGTTCTTAGACTTGACCTGAGTATTTTTTTCATACTTATATTTCCCTGCAATTCAGAGGCAAATAATTGCCTATTTTTATTTATTTTATACTAGTATATTTAATTTCACTACATTCATTTGATAATTTGTTTTATTTGAAGATTCAGATTCTAAGGAATATTATATAATCAACAAATAATTGATTAGGTAATGTTGTAGGCTAAGATGGACAGTAGTAGGCTATTGCTATTTTTACTAAAGTAAAAGATCTAAGTACTTAATCCGCCCCTGGCTTTTAGAGGGATATGCTACTAACACTGTATTTTGAAAAGTGAATCAATAATTTTCAAGTTTTATTTGCAGGTTTTAGCTTTTTGTGAAAGTGACTGTTGAAAGTCAGCAGTATGCAGTCAGCCGTAGTCTGAAGTTGTAAATGTTAAAAGGTTTTTCTTCCAGATGATCTCTAGCTCTTTCCAGCAGCTGAGTGGTTCAACTAAACATTGACGTTTGTTGACCTGAAGAACTAAAAAGACAATTTATCATGGAGAAATTAAGAGCACCAGACCTAAGGATATGGATTATCCCAACCTGGCAACCCATAGCTTTTCTTTATTAATCTATAATACATTAATCAATTATATATTACCTTTCAATAAAGTCATAATTTACAGATCTTTTAAAAAGTGTCTGTATATTCTATATAGCAACAAATCACATATCCACCACATGCTGTGTTACACATTTTAATCAACACAATCTATCTGATCATTATCAGAGAAGATTATTAACAATTTAAAAAGCTTATTCCTCTTATTTACTCAAATCCTACATTGTTTTTGCAAGACATAATTACAATGAATGTATCATTGGGAACCTTATTAAACATTCTGTTGCAAAACTACTCTCTTATCTCTTGTTTTTTAAAAAAAAAATATATTATTATAACTTAAGTTTGACCTAAACACATCCTGTATGTTTGTAATTATTAACATGAGAGTTTTGTGTTGTAATATTCACTGTAAAAGGATTTAGGGGAAGCTTAATCGGATATATTTAAGAATAAAGAGTGTAACATGAGTCAGGTATGATTTACACCCACTAGCTTATTAGTCTATATTTATCTGACCATGTGATAAGCAGACTCCTACTTCATGTTCAGAACATGTGTTTAGCAATGCTTCACCCTCCTGGCCATGATGTGCTATTACATACTGTTTTTGTTCACTCAATGGTTGAATACATCTCATTTGAGTTCCACAATAACATGAGTGGAGGCATTTTCGATTTTTGACTATTCAAAACTGCAATTCTCAACTGTGACACATTACCTTGGGGTAGAGTTTGATGAACGTTGGACATTAAGAATTAACAACAAGTGCTCAGGCATTCAGCAGGCATAGCAAACATGTTGGATCCTGACCCCAGGAATCTTAAGGGCCCTCAAACGACATGATCTGTCTTGTTAAACACTGATGCCCCCTGCAGGCAGACTGGAGCAACAGCAATGCTTTCTTGACATTACTGCACTTTGAATCTCAAAACTATACTGCAACAAAGCCTTTTTGTGTTTTCTCACATTTTTCATTTTTCAAAGTTGTGAATGCAGTTGGGATGTGCAGAAAAAAAAAATCTCACTTAAAAAAAGTCAGAATAAATGTTGGATAAAAAAAAAACACTAATTTTTTTCTTTGCCCACTTCTATTATCTGAAAGTTAATGATTGAGAAAAAACCTGAATTGCCGGATTTCTTTTATCTGCATCTTCTACAAATCTGTCATTCAGACGCATGGCTGTAGGCCAACAGAAACCAGTTAACCGTTGTACCGTCATACTATCTCCCTGTGCTGTTTGTTATCATTCAAACCTGCTTGCCACTCCCTAGCAACTAATTCAGGTGTGTCCAGGACCCGCCCTAGACGAGCTATGTGTGTGTACCTGTGTGCATGTTTTATGTGATTGCATGTGTCTCATAATTCAACCGGTTACAGATGAGTGGTAAAACTGAGAAAAACGATTTCAGAGGTGTGACTGAGCTTTCACTGAGCAGTCAGTGAGTCAGATTTCGTCTGCTGAGAAAACACAAGTGTACTTTTTCAGTGTGATAACGGTGTATCTATGTGTTTGTGTGTCTATGTATCATAATGTTTTGTGATAAAACGAAATGCTTCCCCGGACAATATAACCACAAATTCCTTTTAGTGCACTTTAGTCCAAGAGAAAGACTAGTGCAATCATGTGGGATTTATTGCTATGGGGTTAGTATCAACTTAGGTAAGAATAACAATGGACTGGGTACACGCAGTGTGGACTGTGCACGACCACACAAAGATACAAACACACACATACATACTGTAAAAAGATTTCCTGCAGATAAGCAAATATTGTAAAAGAAAAAAATGTCATACAAAGGTTACTTTTCTTTTTTAGCTCTTAATTATTGCGGAATGGCCTCTGATGATTTTTACATCAGTTTATTTATGAGTTTTATGAGTTTTATTCTGAGGAATATTGGGGGGGGGTGGGGTTATGACATGATGAGGAGTTAATATTCTAAGATAGATAAGGCATTTAAAGGCTGTTTCTGCTTTTGTTTGTATAAAAAATTGCTTGATATAAAGATTACATTTCACCAAGAAAAAATGCCTTCAAAATTAATTTATATTATCATGTAGTCAGGTCAAGTTGAAGTCAAACATTTCTTGAAGACGGGGGTTTCTGACCTCAGTGTTTATAAAACCATGGCTATTGAACCCTCTATTTTTAATTTGTTTATACTGAGGCCATGGGCCTTATATTCTGAGGAATATTGGAGGGGGGGGGGGTTATGACATGATGAGAAGTTAATATTCTAAGATATATAAGGCATTTAAAGGCTGTTTCTGGTTTTGTTTGTATAACAAATTGCTTGATATAAAGATTACATTTCACCAGGAAAAAATGCCTTCGAAATGAATTTATATTATCATGTAGTGAGGTCAAGTTGAAGTCAAACATTTCTTGAAGACGGGGGTTTCTGACCTCAGTGTTTATAAAACCATGGCTATTGCACCCTCTATTTTTTGTTATGTATTTGCTAAATTCCTTTTCATTTAGTTAATGTGACAACCTTGGTTCTATCCCCCCAGTGGTCCTGTGAAGCAGCACTGAAGACATGTCTGAATTTCAGTATATGAATCCATGAATCAGTGGAAAGTCTGAGGAACCATCTGTGTGTTAACAAGCTGCTGGGGAAACTTAGATCACAGTGTTAATACGTGAGACAATGTTAATTGGCTACGTAATTTAATAAACCAGCTGTCAGGGTTGACTTTTTACCTCACTGTTTACTCATGAATGATGTCATGTCAGTGTCTGGAAATTATATCATACATGTGTCTACAAGTGTCAGCAGGCCTCGCCTCTACTGTGAATCACTAGACTTGATTCTTCAGAGTAAACCTGGTGATGCCCTTGCATTGTTTTTGATATAAAATCATACACTTTGGTGTGAATACGTGTAGTTTTATATTCCAGATGCCAGTTTGATGATGACAACACTACAAGAGTGACAAATTCCCTATTGCAACAAATCTCCTCTTCACAACCGGGAAATATTGCAGTGACCCGCAGTGAGAGCAAACATCAAGTTAAATATTTACTCCCAAGCTGTAAGCTGACAGTTAACTTTCCCCTCAAATGGCTCTGTGTATCTGAATGGACAATGCAGACGGATAGTGACGGTTAAAAACAAAACAAGGATTGAGGGTGATAAGCTAGAGGGTCGCTCCAGTGCAGGTATTACAAATTATGAATATAACTAAGAACTATACCTGCATTATTTGGCACACCTTACTGTAACCGTCATGACATTTGAATCTCCCAGAATGATTCATATCTTACAAAAAAGAAATGTGAATGCTGTGAAAAAAAATCTCTGCACAAGAATCTCAGAAACAACTCTTAGGCAGTTGTGTGGCTGAGGTTTAATGAGGCCAAACCCTTTTTATTGCAGAGCTTATAATTAATGGCATGCTTCCAATTATTCCTCATTATCTCATTATACAGCAAGGTTCACTGTCCCACTGTTCAGTCCGTGTCTCTTTGCACGAAAGCTGTTATTAGACAGAAATTTGGAAAATTGTACATGTTCAGTCTTGCAGTGTCTTTTGTTTTTAGAACATGTATTAAGAGTGACGAAAAAAGTGAGTATGTAAAGCAAACCCACCTTAGCCAATAGTGGTATAAAAAAAATGTCAGGCGTGTCTTTAGATGGGTGTGTTTGGCGTTTCAGGTTTTTTTTTGTTTGAAATTCAAAAATAATTACCAGATGAGGCACTGTGTCATATCAGGGGCAGACAACTCATGCCAAGTCGGGTTAAAAAGTTTGACTGTGAAAAATTAAGGTATGCTTGAATGGCTGGAAAATTCCAGTTTATGGTGTTGGTTTCAATGACTGCCTGCTATCTATCTCTAATTCTATCTGTTCTCACACTTCTATGCGATGAGTACCTGTGCTTAGTGGCTAACACTCAGCAGAGGGCACAATATGTCACCCAAGTCATAGAGTTTTCTCTATTGATCCTAGGCTTAGAAACGTTATCATGATGAACTTAATTAATAAAGACCAAAGCACTTGAGACATTCTGTGCATGTATATTTTATATATTTTCAATTTGTTATCTACCAAAATGTGATGGGAAATAAAATCCCACTCAAGTTACGTTTTATTTTCAGACTTTTCATTGACTTTAAATTTTCTGGAACTGCCTTCACTCCCTTCCACTTTCCAAATGATGTCCAACAGTGATTTTTACATTTTGAGATGTGTATTTGGGTTGTACATATTGAAAAAACATAAACCACCTGTGGTGTGTGTGTGCAGAGTGTAGTGGCAATTTCTTATATTACTTTATATAGTAAAACCAAATGATGATATTATGCTTAGAAATTGTTTGGTCAACTCGACCTGTTGTACCCGCCAAGGTCGTACCTGGAGGATGTGGCTCTCCCTATGAGAGCATTGTAAGATAACAGTTTTCTAAGGAAAATCTTATCTCTTTTACTTCCAGCACAGCAACAGTCCTCTATAAAACACACACACACATTATACCCTGTGTGCACTCCTGCAGACTACTCTGTACTCTGTGAGACATGTACCTTTGAAGCGCTTCAAATAAAGAACCAACGAAAGACAACGCTGCTTGCTTTCACCAGTTTATTATTGATTACTCTCATTGTACATCTTTACAGTATTGACAAGTTTAAAATATCCACGACAAGAGGAATGGAGATAAACATAAAATAAATACTTAGTGAACTTGGTGTTACTTGTTTGTCAGCTTCAAGCAGCGACACCAAACACACATCAATCAAGTGGACTCCTTCTGACCTCAAGAATGTTAAACCATGGATGAGAAATTCTTTGCACAACCACTATCTCTACTGACTCTGCTGAGGATTTAATGTGCCGGCTGCTGTATTTTTCAATTATTGTAAACTGTTTATAAACTGCACTATTACTTGCCAGGGTTTGAATAAAGGAAAGCAGGTCAAAAAAATAGCAAGAAAACCATAGTTTAAATCTTAAATCCAAACATAAATCACATCACGAATTTAGAATAAGTCTTCATAGAGGCTGATGGGGTGATAAGTAAACATCTATAAAAAGACAGGCAGTCTTTAAGAATAAGTTATTTTTATTTTTGTATTTATTATGTGAAAAATGTAGAGATGGATATATCACAGTGGAGGCTAATTTCCAGCTGTTATTCATTGACACATTACGTTCAATCATCAACAGGAAAGGCAGAATTTTCTTTTGATGCAGTCAAGAAAAAACAATTACAAACAAGCTACAACTGAGAAAACATGTTTTATCTAATTAGACTTAAAAGTAAATAGAAATAAAAATTTAAACAACAGTATGAAGTAGCCTACACCTAACCAATACCTAATCCAATACAATGACAAAGCCTGTCTCAAATTCATAATTTAGACATAAAGCAGAAAGTTATAGGATATGTTATCCTTTACAATTGCCAAAACAACATAGAGTTCTAGTTTGAAGAACAGTGGCTAAGTAGCCCATCTCATAGGCTTTTATTCACTTTTCCCAGGAAAGTCTATTAGCTTACTCAAAGTTGAACACATTTTGTTTCATGTATGCATATTGAAATCAAAAGTTGTGATTACGACATGCTTAACAACTTTTTAGAAGAACGAAAAGGCAGCCCGAGCAATAATCTTCCCACACAGACCAGAGGGTGCCAGGAGTGTTTCGTAAACATAGCAAGGTGTGGTTTCTGTCCAAAAGCGGCCAGCTTCCGTCTATTCACACAGAGCAGAGCATTATCTGCGCAACAGGAGACAGGAGGGGAGCGCGGTATGTCCTCTGTGTGTACGACACAGCACACCGACATTTTAAGACTTTGTTCAAACTAACTTCGCAAACATGAGTATGTACGGCTCTAATACGAAATTGCCCACCTTGGGCCTGAGGAGTAATTCGAGACAGGATTTGGCGAATGCAAGTTTCAGAAACGACATGTTAGCCGGGGGAAACGGCTTCCAAGGAGAATACCCACCGGGGGACGGCGGATACACCTACGCCTACTCCAAGACCTCCTTGCACGGGTCCGGGGGACCGAAGATGGCCGTTAGCATGGGGGCGGCAGGTGGGGGAGTGAGGTAGGAAATCACCTGTTGCCTGATGTTTTGCTTTAATAAGCCTTTACATGTATTTAAATACGTTTTTTCACAGCTTCCAAATCGCTGAACCATAAACTACACATTCATTATTAATACATGTTTTGTCATCGGCGTCCATGTAGCTAAAGCCATAAACCCCATTTGGGAATGTTTAATCGATAATGTTGTTTTTATTGGCACCATTAAGATTAAGAAATGTAATCAAACGAGCCAAGTATTTTATTGGTCCAAAATCTAAACAGGATCCGTGTTGACCTACATTGCTAAGAACGTAATTTCCCTAGTTTGTTTTTCGTTTCAAAGTAATCATTGTTGTATCAATCTTGATTGATTGCCAAATATTCCATATAGGAAATAGCCTACGTGCATATTCCCCTTGAATGTCTTCCAGTTCAGTCATTCATTATGATGTGACTGCTAATGTTTGTGATGATTTCTGTGACAGAGCTTTTCAAACTATTTCCTTGCTGTACAAACTATTTCCTTATATAAAAAAATATTCTTAATGCTTAACTTATGGTGAACAAAGGTTAAAGTAAAACACGAATAGGGGAGTTGCAATCTCTTTAAAGAGAGAAAGTCAAGAGTTTGTTCATTTTTTGTATTGGCGAACTTTTTATGACCTTTTCCTTGTACAAAAATTGTTTAAGGATTAAACTGCAAGTTTATGATTTTGAAAAGGATTATTCCTCACCAGAAATGTCCTGTTGTCACGCAGTTTTTTCATTAAAACCTCTAACATATTTATAGTAAGTATATAGTATAGTAACTGTGTCTAAAACTTATTTTTAAAATATGCTTTTTACATTGATATTTTGTTTAAGTTATATTACAAACTCTGAAAATGTGTTGTTTTGTTTTTTTCCCATCATGTGTAGTGCACAGACAATTCAGCACAAAGCTATGTACCTGACAAACCAGTGCCAGGGCTTCCTGCAGAGGGCCGATAGGATCCTCCAGGGTGTAAGTGAAGCATACAGATTACACTGAACTCAACTCAAGTGTGTGGTTTCACTAATTGTTATAAGTTGTTCTCTTCATGCAGCAACATGCCAATGCTTTATCATCAGATATGATTTTAAAAACAGATAATATCATCCACAACGATTCAAGTGAAGTATCATTTGGCAGGAGTAAAGAGTTTAGTGTCTGTGCTGTGTGATTCTATAGGGGGGTCAAGCTGCAGAGGCAGACAAGCTGTTGATGATGGCTGCAGAAACCATGGAGCAGATGATGGTCTGTGGCAGGGACCTGCAGCAAATGCGTATACCTAATGACGTCTTCGGAAAGTAAGATAAGATGCAGCGTGATAGTTTGCTGCAGATGTCTTTGATGTTCATGGCTCAGTGTGCCCTCTGGAAGATTCACAAATATTCCTTTTTATTCTACAACTACAGCGTAGAACAGTTCCAGCACATGCATGGTGCTATTCAACAGCAACTAGGCAGTAGTGTGACGACAATCAGACGGAGAAAAAGCAGCGTGGGTTCCCAGGAAGGGGGGAGGATCTTTAATGACGCCATCGCCTGGATTTCTCAGCAAAAGGTGAGCACTACATTCATTAGAGACATCTAAGATCCCAATCAAAACAAATGTGGGTAATACGATTGAAATGAATTTTATGATAATATTCCTCATCAAAACACATCACTATATATATATATATATATATTGTAGGATCAAATATAAAATGATGAAATACAGGATAAAAGTGTAATTAATCATCTGTGTTCCCCTTTAATGGACTAAACCCTTTACACAATATATATAATATAATGCATTTCATGTTAAAAAGAGTTGTAATGACTTGTTTTCACTAAATGATACAGAATAGTCGCTAGTAAGAGTGAACTTGATGGCACCCTACGCACAAAACACTTTGTCCAATAGTATTACAACCTGTTTGGCAGAATGAAAAGTAGCACCTGCATGTGTGTTCATGCCTGAATAGGTAGCACCATTTTTGATGTGAAGTGAGGATGACAGAAAGGAGGGGGATGCACTTACACTATCACTTATTCTGACCTCCTGTAACTGAAACCATCTGGACATGCAGCCAAAACCTGATCCGTGAGTGAAAGAGGCCCGGG
>NW_011348994.1:61136-61404 GCF_000735185.1 Notothenia coriiceps | reverse complement strand
GGGGGGGGGGGTTGGGTGAAGGAGGATTGAAACAAAGAGTTCTGCCATTTCAGAAAGAGACGCCAGAGAGGAAGGCAGAAACAGAGAGCGGTGATATATAGTGACAAAGGAGCTGTGGGAGCCAAAAGAAAAGTAGAAGTAAAGCAGTGTGAAATGTGACACTTCCCAACGAGATAGGGATAGGGCAGGTCAGCACAACTTTGACATGCTCATAGGAAAACGCCTGTCTACTCCCTACCTCCCCAATCCTCAACCCACCCAAAAAACA
>NW_011348994.1:36937-60924 GCF_000735185.1 Notothenia coriiceps | reverse complement strand
AAAGGTGATCGGGACATCCCTAGACACAACGACATGCTGACTGCAGTGGGGTTTGAACCTGTGACCCCCTGATCCCAACACCAAGGCTCTATCCACTGCGCCATACGCCTCCCTACATTTTAGTTTTAGCCCTTTCTCTGGTTTTTAGATTTGAGAGAGAGATGTTAGTGGAGTTGCCCTTTAAGTGTATTTTGTTGTGATATCTCACCATGCTGGTAGTGAGGGAGTTGATGTAAGTCATGTCTTTGAGGCAGTATTGCCATGCGATGAGACTTTTGATGTTGATGTAGAGCTGATTCCAGAGGCTCATGATGGCTTCATAATACTGCTCATACCTAGAGAAACCACAAGCCATTCAAATCAGACACTATATAATAAACATTATGATATATTGTCATAGTCATTTTAACAGATTGCTAACTCGTTTCTTTGTGAAGGATATTTGTAATGCCTATTAAAACCTTTAAGAACATATTGAACAACAACATATGCATAGTCATCCCAAAAGGGAAGCTTTTTCCATTTATTTAATTTGTTTCAAATATAGTTATTAAAGGGAAAAAAAACTAAATTTGAACCAACTTCTAACCAGGGCTTTTTCAGACCTACATTGGCGTACATTTACTGGATGGTTCTTACTTGCTAGCAAGGCCGATGCTGAGAGGGTTTGGTGGGGGGATCAGCAGACACACAGAGGGAATCAACATGTCCAGACCTCCAGGTCCAGTCACAAGCCACTTGCTGCGCTGCGAGTTATCCTTCAGGATGCCCTCATTCCCTTTCAAAATCCCGATCTGAAGCACAAAACAGAAAATCCCAACTGAGAAAATGCTGATTTATTCCTGTAATGCTCCACTTATTACTCTGGGTCTCAGTGTGTATTTGTGTGTGAGAGAGAGAAAGAATATCCCACCTGGTCTTGTTTAAAGTCACATATGGCCTCGACCATGACGGGGCTGCTGCTCTTCTCCTCTGGGTTGCGAGGTTTCAGCCTGATAATGCTCTTAGATTTGTTAACCAGACTGTGGACCTGCCTCTTATTGTCGATGACTCGCTCCTTCTCTTTCTGTAAACATGCAAACATCACATCTGTGTTATTAACTGAGCCACTGTACACGGCAACTGTAAACCTAAGTTCGAAAAGTGAAATCAGACAACAAACTGCAGACACAATGCACAGGAATTCCATTAAGTCCTTTAAGAAACTGGCAAAACCAGTTCAAAAGACATGCAAATGGTTTTAAACCCAAATTATTTGACAGAACAAATAGTTGAGCATGCTTTGTGCTTCACACCAGCAAGAAAATGGTAATCTAGATGTTTAAATGTATAGTGATACCTCCAGGTTTCTCAGGAGCTCAGTGAGGGTATCCAGTGAGGTGGTCTTGTCGCAGGTAAACTTGCTTCGGATAGTCTCGTGTTTGTTCTGCAGCTTTGCAGCGGTCTCATTGGCCTCCTTGAAAAACTGAAGAGGGCAGCAAAAAGCTTGAATTAGTAATCACACTAACAGACCAGCGGGGCTTTCGTTCATACCAGCTGGAACAAGATTGAGCACTTACTTGGCTGTAGGCAGCATTCTCCTTCAAGTGAACATGGATACACTTGGTGATCTGGAGAAGCCAGCTCCACTGGGTCTGTAAGGTGTCCATGTAGGCCTGTTGGCACACACAGTTGTCAGTACATAGCACATTTTCTCTTTATAATGATGAAATACCCAGAATAAAATAAAACACCTTACTTCAATTTTATCTGAGGCAGGGTGGTTGTTGTTCAGGAGTCCATCCGCTTTCAGCTTCAGCTTGTTTAGGTCCTTCTCTTTCTCCTCCAGATCTCTCATCAGCCCCTGTCAGGAGAACAGGAAGTAAGGGACCAAGACGTACAGAACATACTTAACTAATATTGTAATGATAGAAACACCAAACCAGGAGAAAAGAGGGGTTCAGGTAGAAATTCTTACCGAGTAGCTCTCTTGCTTTTTTGGGATATACTGGTCGATGTTCTTGTCTCCCCAGTCAAACATAAGCTCCTCCTCCTCTCTCTCATTCACCCACATGATGGCTCTGGAGATTTCATCGATGATGCCCTGAAGCTCTCGCAGCTGATCCACACGGTTGTGGGACATTTTCTGAGACAGACAGGAATATGTATGTTTTTTAAAAAGGATTTTGACAAACTATAAAAAAACATCTTTGTAAAATAGTTTGGTTTTACCTGCAGGCTTTCCCATTCTTGTTCCATGATTGCCAGGTTGTACTTGTCCCCTCTCGAGTTCTGAAGAAAGATATTGTGTTTGTTTCTCAGTCTTGAATAAGATTACAAAACTGTTGTACACATGATACACAGTCAAAAATCGTACTTAACAAATAAGATATCTAAAGAATCCGGTCCAAACAACCACTTACCAGATCATCTCTGGCACGGTCTACTTCCTGGCTCCTCTGTAAAGAGCTGTGGGTCCTGCTGTGGCTTGTGATTTGTTTTTCTATGGTTTCGGAGTCATCTCCAAATGGAGCGGTCTCAATCATGCGCTATAAGACCCAGAATCACAGTTTATTACTTTATAATGCAATAAGTGCTACACACAATTACAATATCAAAATCTACTTCAATTGACATGGCATTTAGTTGGAACATTACTGTACAATGGTTTATGAAATACCAGTACTGCATACATACAAGTTTGAATAAATAATGAATGAATTACCAACAATGAATAATCGATCCACTGATGCTTTCTGGACTCCCTTCCGATAGATTTTAACCTCTAAAGATGTGTCACCAATGCGTTGTTTCCTTTTTTAAATGATGCAGTGTTTGTTCAATAGACAACAAAAAAAAACTGCTGCAAAATGTCAATCACTGCAAAGGTGTGGGTGTGGTTCATGTGTATTTAAGGGTTTTTGAAAAATGCACAGAGGACTTATCTTTATCCGCTTTAGTGTAAAAAGGCAATGCTTTTTATCGACTAATTGTTTTAGCAATACAAAGAAATAACACAGTGAGCTCTCTTTATTCTTTAAGGCAACCTAATTGTTAGTCTGAACACTATTCGCCCTGACTTTTATTCCCTGACGTATTTCACCTCTTTGTCCTCCAGGTGTCAGCATTTAATCATTGCATTGGTTGTCAAGCAGGAAACTATCCCAACTATTCCCCCCTTGTTAGCAACCTTTCAGCTTTGATAAGAGCTCAGCCAGAAAAAACCAACCTCAGCCAGTCCCTGCTTTTCACTTACATTTTTTCACTCTCAAAGCTTTGTTCTCTAACCACTCCCTTTTCCTTCATGACTGCTTGGCTGAAGCTACACACACTTTCTCTGTTAAGAGACTGACAGCAGGCCAGCTAATGTCTATAGTAGAAAGGTCAACAAAAGTGGACTGTATCTAGGTACACCAAGGCAAATTCCTCGTATGTGTTATCTTACTTAGCAGTAAACCCGTTTCTGATTCTGATGACTGGAAGTNATGTCACTTGTTAGACGCTTTTATCCAAAGCAACTTACATACTCAATACTGTGGGCAATCCCCACAGGAGCATTTTGAGGTGAAGTGTCTCAGGGACACTGTGTCCCTGAGACACTTCACCTCAAAATGCTCCTGTGGGGATTGCCCACAGTATTGAGTATGTAAGTTGCTTTGGATAAAAGCGTCTAACAAGTGACATGTAATGTAATCAAGTATAAAGTCTGGATCTTCTATATATATATAAAAGCTCATTTTAGTATAAAAAGGAAAACAAATGTTCTGTAAGCAGCTCTAGATTTATACTTGATGACATCACAAGTTTGAGAATTACTTCTGACTAGATTGAATTTTCCAATGCTATAAAATACGTAAATTAACTTCTTTATTAAACTAATTACCAGTTTTACTGTTTTATAATAGCTTAACTGTTTTTATACCAAGCAAAGATAGATAATACCAGGTTTCCATCTTATCTGAAACACGGTTTGCAGAGGTCTGCTCACTTCCTGTGTCTTTTCCTTAACCTGACCCCTGTCCATTGTCTTGCAGCTGTCTAAGATGCGACCCGAGGAGTACCGCAGTATCTTCAAAACACTGGAGACTCATTACCAAGAGTTCTTGCGTACCAGCCAAGGTTCTGAGATGTTTGGGGAAGAGGAAAAGAAAAATATCCAGGACAACTTTGATAAAACCCAGGACCACTATGATGCAATGGTTGGTTACAGTAAGTGTCAAATATCCTTATCTTCCTCTTAAATTGTCAGGCCACTAAATGTGCAAAAGTACTGCTGTTTCTTTCCACTATACATTGACATTCTTCACATTTTCCTGCAACCAATAAAGGGACTACTACCACGATTACCGAAACAATTGTCCCCACGGTCACATCCCCGACCGCATCCCCGGCCATACCCCCGGTCGAACCCCCGGTCACACCCCTGCCTCCCACAACCAGTTCTTCCCTCAGCGTCGTCCTGCTCAGAAATCTGCAAGATATTCATCGCAGGCTGGAGCTGGCTGAGTCGGGGCTCACCAGCCATCTTCACGTTAGCCTGGGGGAGAACAGCGTGCACGAGAGCTCAGTGCACATCGAGAAGCTAGAGGTGAGTATCTTTTCTTACAGTTCTGTCTAATTATAATTGAGATGCTCTTTGCTTAAAAACACTTGCAAAATATAGGCAAGACACGATACATTATAAAACAACTGATTATGCTAAATGTTAATTATCATACAATATTGAAATCCAGATTGTGCACCAAGAATTGGACTCCATTCATGATGAGTACATGCGACTCAGAGAAAAGGTTCTTAAACAACTGGAGGGGATACCTCGAGAATCTGAGCAAGCCAAGTTCCTCCACTCTGAACTGAAAATCATCAACCAAAAACTGGGTGGCCTGCAGGCTCTCTACCCTGCCTACTTTGAAAGGTACATTTTTTTCTCATCACTTTTCTTTTTTTTTATGTTAATACATTATTGATAAAACTCAATTTGTTCTCTCGTTAAAGGCTTTGAAAGTGATCTGCAAGAACCAGTGCATTTAACATGAAGGCTTTGTGTCTTTGACAGGATGTCAGCTGTTCAGGCTTTTCTCCGAAGCCTCCTTCAGGCTGAAGACATCATTAAAGTCTACGAGGCCCGGCTGACAGACAAGGAGACCTCCTCTCTGGACCTCGAAGAGGTGGAAAACTATCGGAGCACACTGAAGGTTTGATACACTTTTTATAGATATGTATTTTAATAATGAAGTACTTAAATAAGTATTGTACTTCAATACAGACTTGAGTTACTTATACTTCACTTGAGTATTCAAATGTAATGTCGCTTTATACTTCTGTTCTCCGCTACAAGTCAGATGGAACTTATTATTCTGGCCAATTGTTCTGCATTATGAGTACTTTTGAGGCCTTTTGCCAATGATACTTGTGTATGTTTTACTTAAAAGGACATTTTCAATGCAGACATTTTACTTTTATTGCATTAATTTAATATTACAATATTGCCATTTTTTACTTTAGTTAGCAAACTTAATACATTTTCTAAAAGTAACAAAATATAAGATTCTCTGATCAAATCATGTCCATATTGTCAGATTAAACACCTCTTGATGTAAAAAAGACTTTATAATTATTATTATTATTATCATTATTGTGGAAATTTAAAATCCACTTTGTGATTTTCTATTCAAGCAAATGAAAAGCGATCTGGATCAAAAAAGAAACCTTCTGACGGCAATGGAATCTGACCTGAGTAAAGCAGTGCACTGGAATGGTCAAATCACTGAGCCCTACCACAAGTGTGACGTAGACTTGGCCAGGTACTCAGACCAGGTGGGCCAGATGTCCGACCGCTGGCGCCGCATCCAAACCCAGATCGACAGCAGGTACATAGTCTATGCATTTACACACATTTCTTTACTACCTGTGAATATTTCTCCACATCCTCCCTCCGTCATTGCTAGTAACGGCACTAAAAATATCTCTTCGCCCCTTCCCCTGCCTCCTACTCTTTCCTCCTCAGAGTGTGGGATTTGGAGAAGCATGAGAAACAGCTGCAATATTATCAGCAGAGCAGCAATCTCCTGGAGCAGTGGATCAACAATGCCAGGAAGCGACAGGACACCCTTCAGACGGTTAAGCTCAACGACGTCCAGACTCTAATGGACCACCTTAACCAACAGAAGGCACGTCTTTACATGTCTTCTTTATACCAATACATTGTAATCAATAGTGACATTTGAACTGATTTGATTTGGTATTGGAAATATCCACCCTATCCATTTGAATTGAGACAGCTTGAGCATGTGCGTAGGTGTGGATTATTTACATTGTACAACAGCAAAAGAAAAGTTAGAAAACACATAAAAGTTAACTTACTATATTAACCAAATATATTTATTAATTTAGGAACCACTTATAATAATATAATTAATTATATATATTATTGTCTGATAAAGTAATAGCTCTCTTACAAGAGTCACAGTCTGGACAGTGTTGTGTTCAATTAAATCAGTCAATGTAATGCCACCTTTTGCTCACTGCACAGGCTCTTCACACTGAAATAAAAGGAAAGAAGGAGAAAGTAGAGGTTATGCAGAAAAACGCAGACACTTGTGCGTCCTCCATAAAGGTAGGTGGTCAATAAATCTCCCCCATTTGTTTATTTAATGTTATTTTTAAATACATGAAAGAGATTGTGGGGCAAAAATAATGAAGTCCATGTTGTGTTATGGGTTTTCAGGACTATGAGCTGCAGCTGGCTTCCTACAGTTCAGGCCTGGAAACACTGCTTAACATTCCTATCAAGAGGACAATGCTGCAGTCCCCCGCTTCTGTGGTCAGACAAGAGGTTTGAGTCCCTCCATTACGTCATATGTAACCAATTTTCAGTTAGATATTGTGTTCTTCTTCTGTTTGTCAAATTTCAATTAAACAATGATTATCGCCTTTGTATTTTAAGCTTATGCAATACAACCTATTTAAAGGTTAATCCCATGATTGCATATATCATTTAATGATATCACTGGTATTTATTTAACAAATGAACTTTTTTTTAATCCTCTTATTTTGACTCCCAACAGGCATCTGGCCTCCAGTCCAACTACATCGAGCTCCTGACCCGCTCAAGTGACTACTACAAGTTCCTGGGGGAGCTCCTGAAGAACATGGAGGAGCTGAAGGTAGGTTTCCGATTTGTAAGATGCCATTAAAGACATTGAGTCAAGTCAATATTCTTATTTTAGTAAAATAAATAGTACGATCAAATTGATATATATGAACAAATAAGTTGGTTTTAAAAATATAAAAGAAGTCACTGACGCTCTTCCTGTTTTTTCAATGCTCTCTCTACAGATCAGGAACACAAAGATAGATATGTTAGAGGAGGAACTGAGGCGTCTGAAGGACGAAATCCAGGGCCGTAATCAGAAAAATAAGTCTCTGGAGGAGGCTATGGCCCGCTTAAAGCTGGAGCTCTCTCAATCACAGGAGAGGCTAATTTCTATGGAAGAGATTAAGGTGACCCACACGATGCATGTTAATGCCACCAAGGATAGCCTAGAGAGCACACACAGCAAGCTTCAAGATCTTAATGAACAACTGATCCGAATTAAATACGAGCTGGATGAAGAAAAGAGGAAGAGAAGACTGGCAGAGGAGCGCTACACCAGCCAGCAAGAAGAGTATGAGGGGGCCGTTCGCCGCAGACAGAAAGAGCTAGAAGAACTCAACTGGAGCAAGATTGATTTAGAAAAGTCGGTGAAGGACAAAGAACGTGAAGTGGAGAGGATGAAGATACTGTTAGATGAGGAAGTGCTGCGTCGGCGAAACGCTGAATCCGATATCTCAAAGGTAAGAACAAAGTACACACAGGAGCTTAGTGAACTCAAGCAGACATACGAGACACAGATCCATGTTACCAAGACCACGATCCTGAAAACCGAGCAGCAGAAAGAAGAAGACACAGCAGATCTGAGGCTGCAAGTTGACCGACTCGCTGCTGAAAAGAGAGATCTAGAGGCGGAGCTGAGGAGGCTCAGGAACTCCATTGATCAGGTGGAAGAACAGAAGAGCAGAACAGAGCAGGAGGTCAGCCAGCAGAGGGCCTCGCTGGTACAAGAAACAAGAGTGCGCAGTGAGTTGGAGATTCAGCTGAGAACACTGATGCAACAGGGAGGGGACAATGACCTCAAACTAAAGGAGGCCACCGAAAACACTCAGGAAAAGTCCAGGCAGATCAGCCTTCTAACATTTAAGCTGGAGGAGGAGGTGAAGAAGAGGAGGAACTTGGATTTGGAAATCAATCACCTGAAACAGGCTGAGGCAGATTTGAAGGCAAAGAACGCCTCCTACCTGGAGTCCATTAACATACTTAAAGTGTCTGAGCAGGAGATCCGCATCACCCGGGTAGAGCTGGAGAAGCAGTCCAGCGAGAAAGCCAAGGTTGAGCAGAGTTCCGCCAGGCTGCAGAGCCGTATTCGGGAACTTCAGTGCTCTTTGGATGGAATGGAAGCGGAGGCGGAGAAGCAAAAGAAAGCAACCCAGGAGGAGTTCACACGTAGAAAGAGAATGGAGGCAGAGTTGGAGAGGATGACACATACTTGCAGAGAACACACTACCACGATAAGCACACTGAAATCTATCCAGATAGAGACTTCCACCAGTGGAAGAAAGTATGAGCAGGACCTCAGCGCCCTCCAGGAGGCTCTCGACAAGAGTCTGAGAGAGCATAAAGTCACCAAGCAGGAACTGACGGCTGTCACATCTGAGCTGAGGTCACTTAAACAGAAACTCCAACAGGAAATGGCTCGTATTGATGAGCTCAACCAACGTAATGAGAACCTGTATAAGACCATTGAGGAGAAGAGCCTCCAGCTTAACAACTTCACTACAGAGATTGAAAAGCTAAAGACTCTGACGCAGAGCCTGACGAAGGAAAGGCTGAGGTTGGACGAGGAGCTGAGGAAAGTGAAACAGGAGAGGGATGAGCTGAAGCTTAACAAAGACGATATTGATGGAGAAACTTCCTCTCAGATCTCAGCCTTGCATGTCCAGCTTCAGACTAGCTCCAGGAGGACCACGGAGCTCCAGGGCCTCATCAATGACCTGACCAGGGAGAGGGAAAAACTTAAAATGGAAATAGACAAAATCCAAAAGCAATCACTTGAGGTATTTTCGACAGCATTGATGGATCAACCCCTACATAATTCAACTGTTTGTGTCCTGCTTTTGCATGAATGCTTTAGGTGCTTTGAATATGAGTATTTCAAAGTGGCCCTGTTATATTAGGGGCACATGATTTTTATTTTTTATTTTAATTCACTCACTTACTAATGCTTTTTCTTAGACATGCATGTTGTTCACCCATTCTCATTGTGCATTCTGCCGTTCAACCTCAGTTGTACGAAAAATAATAATCACTACTGCATACTAATTGATGTATATATAATAATAATAATAATATATTGATGATATATTGAACACATTTATTTCGATTAGCAATTAGTTTAATCCATACTGATTTGGTTGGGATACAATTGGCCAGGTGCATCACAAATCAAATAGATAAGCACTTACAACATGCTGCCAAGGAAGAGCACATGTAATGAGTTGTGGCTCTTTACATCTGCTGCGTTTTGCCATGCATCATTTCTTGGCTTTTCTTTACAGAAATAATACCGTGTTTTCTTATCTCTTCGCAGACATCCATGATGGCGCATACTTCCCAAAGCCAATACAGTGAGCTGCTGCTGGAGAGGGACAGTTTGCTGTCTAGGCTTAAACTGCTGGACCAGGACAAGAATCGTAATCAGCGCACAGAAGAAGAGCTAACCCGCATCAAGATCACGCTAGATACTGAGATCCGCAACAAAAAGCGACTTCAGGATGAAAATAATGGTATCCTCAAGGATTTCAACCAAATGAAGAGCAAGTATGAGTTAAGAGAAAGCCACATTAGGCAGTTTGAATCAGACAGGGACAAGGCTGATCGAGACCGGATCTCCCTGAAGAATGAGATAGATAGGCTCACGAGGGAGCTGATGAGTATTGAGGAGAGGTACAAGAGCCGTCTGACGATCTCTGAAAAGGAGGCAGCAGACCTGGCTCTCAAAAGAGCGGCGCTGGAGAAAGAGATACAGAGGCTGCAGCAGAGACCCAGCACTCTGAACAGGCAGACCCAGACAAATGAAAATGTCCCAACAATCGATCCATCCAAGCTGATATTTGATGGGGTACGCCGCAAAGTCACAGCCCACCAGCTTTGTGACTGTGGTATAATCACTAAAACCACACTGGACCAGCTCCTAAAGGGAAAGAAGACAGTGGATGAGGTAGCCATGGACATCCAGCTGAGTCTTAAAGGCACTGGCATTATTGCTGGCATGAAGGCAGGTTCTCAAGGGAAAATGCCGTTCACTGAAGCGAAAAACAAGGATCTCATCACTGCAGAGAGCGCCCTCATGCTCCTTGAAGCTCAAGCTGCAACAGGCTACATAGTGGACCCAGCATTGAATGAGAAGATGCCTGTGGATACTGCCTGCTCAAGAGGGGTTGTAGACACAGAAGACAGAGACACCTTGCTGACAGCTGAAGCAGCCAGCACAGGTTTTAAAGATCCATACACTGGCAAATTGTTATCTGTGGGTCAGGCTTGCAAACAGGGCCGTGTAGACAAAGTCACAGCCATCCGTTTGCTCCAGGCTCAGGATTCTGTTGGAGGCATTCTGGACCCAGTTCTGAGTGTGTTCCTTCCCAAAGATCTGGCCTTGGATCGCAATCTTATTGATGAAGAGCTCTACAGGGCTTTGAACAAAAAACCCACCTGCTACCTGGATCCTATAACAGCAAAGAAGATCAGCTATAATGACCTTCGGAAGAAGGCCAAGGTGGAACCTGTCTCTGGCTTGCTTCTACTCAGTGGTCCAGAACAGCCCGATAAAGTCCCAGGTATCAGAGGGTATGTCACCATTTTAGAGCTCTACTCCTCTGGACTGCTGAGTGAAATTGATTGGGCTAGGTTTAAAGCGGGCGACCTCACCAGCAGTGAAATTCAAGAGAATCTAAAGTCCTATCTCTATGGCTCCTCCTGCATTGCAGGGATCTATGATGAGGCCAATGACAGAATCATGCCTTTCTATCAGGCTATGAAGGAAGGCCTGCTCATGCGAGGAACTACCCTGGAACTACTTGAGGCCCAAGCTGCTTCTGGCTTCATTGTTGATCCAGTCAACAATCTGTTCTTGACAGTAGATGAGGCCGCAAAGAGAGGCCTGATAGGAAAAGAGTTTAAGAATAAGCTGTTATCTGCAGAGAAGGCAGTAACTGGATACAAAGATCCATCCACAGGAAACAAAATCTCCCTCTTCGAGGCTATTGACAAAGATCTTATTGAGAAAGGTCATGGAATCCGTCTTCTTGAAGCCCAAATCGCCAGCGGTGGGATTATTGACCCCAAAGAAAACCACCGTATTGATATCGCTGTTGCCTATAAAAGGGGATACTTTGATAAGGAAATGAATGAGATCCTAACTTATGAAGGTGATGACACAAAAGGCTTTTTTGACCCTAATACTAAGGATAACCTGACATATCTTCAGCTGAAGGACAGGTGCATGACAGATCCCAAAACAGGCCTAACACTCCTGCCAATCGATGACAAAAAGAAGGCCAAGAAGTCACATGAGAGCCGTACCAATATCCTCCGCAAGAGGAGGGTTGTGATCGTTGACCCAGAAACTAACCTGGAGATGTCAGTGAGGGAGGCCTATCACCGAGAGCTTATTGACTATGACACTTTCCTGGACTTGTCGGAGCAGGAGTGTGAGTGGGAGGAGATAACTATCACGGCGTCTGATGGCTCTGAGCGTTTGGTGATAGTGGATAGGAAAACAGGCACCCAGTATGACATCCAGGATTGCCTGGAACGCGGTATCATTGATCAGACATATATCAATCAGTATCGTGCTGGAACGCTGACCTTGACACAGTTTGCTGACCACATCACCAGCAGAACCAGCAGTACAGGGATGCACATTTCAGCCAGCAGTGTTGATGACATATTCACCTGCAGCAGTCCCACCCAGGCCACACCATCTTCTCCCACAGTTCGTAAACGCTTCAACAGTGTTTCTATTACTGTTTCTCCCCCTGAAATGTTTGATGACCACAGCCCTGTGGGGGCTATATTCGACACAGAGACCTTGGAGAAAATAACTGTGACTGAAGGGCTCCGAAGAGGTATAGTTGACACTATTACAGCACAGAGGCTACTGGAGGCCCAGGCATGCACAGGAGGTATTATCAACCCTGCTAATGGTGATAGACTGTCGCTGCAGGATGCTGTCCATCAGAGTGTCATCGACGAAAGCATGAGTGTTAAGCTGAAAGCTGCCCAGAAAGCCTACGTTGGTTTTGAGGATGTGAAGACTAAAAGAAAGATGTCCGCAGCAGAGGCAGTGAAGGAGACATGGTTGCCCTATGAAGCTGGCCAGAGATTTTTAGAATTTCAGTACCTGACAGGAGGCCTGATCGAGCCTGGCTCTGGACGTCGCATCACCATTGAAGAGGCTATTCGTAGAGGTTGGCTGGATGGTCAAGGGGCCCAGAAGCTTCAGGATACAAGGAACCACCAGAAGAACCTGACATGCCCGAAGACAAAACTAAAGATCGCCTACAAGCAAGCCATGGACAACTGCATGGTGGAAGAAAGCAATGGTATGAAGATGCTGCAGGCCTCCTCAATATCCTCCAAGGGAATCAGCAGCCCTTACAATGTCTCCAACCCAGGATCTCGCTCCGGGTCCAGGGCTGGTTCCCTTGCCGGCTCCAGGAGTGGATCTCGTAGAGGAAGTGTGGATTACTCCTCTAGCAGCTTCACATTCAGCTCCAGCAGTACCACCTTGAGCAATTCTAAATCTTAATACACAGCATAGAAAAATTTATCTAGACCTGTTTTTAACAACAGTCCATATGCAGTTTGAGTACTCTTTTAACAGTTTGCTTTTCTAAATGCTTTTCTGCTACTTGATGATGATATTTTGGGAAATTAGTTATTTTAAATGCATTTAAATGTTTTGATAGTTTGCAGATTTTGGTGATTTGGTTTTCCAATATTTACATGTATGCAGAGTATATAATTAATATTCTTATTCTAAACCACACAAGTTAAATGAACATATTTGTCATAGCTCATTTTAATACATGGCTTATCTTCAGAAATGAACAATGTGTTATTTGAAAGTATGCTTCAAAATTAAGTTGGCTATTTTATATTCTTATTTTTTTTGCAGCTAGACTTGTGTATGATTTCATTTTTTTGTTGAAAAACAAACCAATGCATTTTGTTGATTGCGAATGCTGGTTAAGCTTAAAATACTGACTTGTATGATTAATGATCAACTGCAAAAATCACTTGCCACTAACATGTTATTCTCACACAATTGAAAATAAAATGTTCATAACAATGTTGATTCATTCCATTACTCATTAATTCTTTTATTAGCTTAATATGTCTTTGTTGTGCATTAATAGACAGTTTTATAACCGTTCACTGTTTAAGGAGAGGCTCAGCAGTATCAATTTTAACCAATGAGTGGCGCTAATTGTCATACTAAAATAGCTCAGATGCGAGTCTGATTAAACCTAAATGCCAGTCGGTTTGCCACTTTGGTTATATATTATAATATAGCAACACTGTAATGTTGGATTGACGAAACAACTGCATAACCTGATATTTAAAACATGCTAATCATGCTCAATATAAAACTATATACATGAACAAACATGGTTTCTATGGTTCAAGGCTTTTATTAGTCATACGTACATAGCTACAGTGTAGTTATGACGATGAAAATCTTAGGTCACAGGCCTTGTTGGGTTATAAACAATGAGTATAAATGATCAAGCTCTACTTTGGCCTTAAGATAATTTAACTGCGTCAGAAAACCCCACTGGAGATTGGGATATTTTTAACATACTGTAGTAGATAGCTCTCATCATTTAGACAAAAATAATACCTTATTTACTACCGTAATTCATTTTACTTTGAAAGTGCATTAGAGCAAAAACTATTGTTGCCAATAAATATACGGAATGAACCCCCCTAAAATTGTCATTAAGCCTACCACTGAACCACGATAATTATATTGACTGAGTTTTTAACATTAAAGATATTTTAGGGAAATTGTGATTTTGAAAACTGAATTGACATGTTTGTTTCGCGGTAATAGACACTGTAGTAGGAAATAGGAGGGAAAGGCACTTATTCAAATATAGTAGCCTACATATTTCCATACCAATCAGAATCAGAATACTTTAATTATCCAGAGATTGGATTTTGTGACAGTTGCTTCATTTTAGAATACAATTAAATAAAAATATAATACAAATATTCACATTAACACAACAAATTAAAGTTAAAATGCACACATTCCTACTTCAACAACATTACATTATGTGAACATTTCTCTATATGACCAAGTGTCTTTTATTTACATTGTGTTAAAATAAGATACAATAAAATAACATGTACTTTATTAATCCCAATTTGGGAAACATTTTTGTTACAGGAGCATAAAACAAAACAAGGCATTGCACATAATAACAAATTAAAAGAGTAGAAATAAACAATTCTAAAATATAAACATCTCAAAATAGAGATAATAATAGACCAGCATTAGAGAGTAAGACAAATATACAGAAGACCTTGAAGATAAAAATGTTTAATGATGTAATGGACTGTACACATATGAAGGGTTTTTTGGGGGTCCGGCTGGACGAAGTATCCGTCTGCGTGTGAGGGGTGAGGGTGAGAACAAATGGAGACAGGCATCGGTAGGAGGCCGTAGAGAGGGGAGGAAGTGTGGAAGGGGGAGGGAACAAGGGAGACAGCCCTAGCGGCACAGTGGGAGGACTATCCCATGCCAGGACTTGTGGCGGCTGCAGCGGCCCGGACTGAAGGAAGTGTGCAGCAGGGGGGCTGAGCAGCAGAACAGCAGCAGACCAGGAACCGAACTCAGGCTACCATTTTATCACCGACAGCCTCTGAAAGGGAGAGGACCGGGTCCAGCTGAGCACATTCCAGCAGAGGAAAATGAGCCTTTCAGCCTGCATTAAGCCTGTATGACGGGCTGAGGGCTCTCTGATCAGGACTTTACCCACTACTTCTGCAGCCTCAACTGACAAAGGGACACAGAGGAGAAAAAACCCAGAATCAAAGTGCTCGCTTTCCGTTTGAAAAGGTAAGGGCACTTTGTGTGAACTTTTACACGGTCAATCCTTAGCAGGGAGGCATTTTAAAGCCAGGCTGGTCAGTATTTAAGTGCACTTTCAGACACTGTGGATTTAGTTTTCTGTTCTCTTCAGCTCTTTGCTCAGTCACATTTCATTGAGTTTGCTCAATTATTCAAAGTGCAAAACAGGCCACTGCCCTCTTTATTTATTTTGGCTCCGACGAAAACCAGAGATGTGTGTTTGTGTTTTGCTCCAGCTCCTCCAGCAGCACAGAGAAGGGACTCATTCAAACTGACCCAGCACGGATTCCCTGTTCAATGTGAACTAGTATTATTTATGTCTTTGAATTGAACTTCCTGAATCTCGGATTTAAATATTTGGGTCTTTTTTATCTTTAAAATGTCTTCCTCAATGAACTGTTTTGCAATGGCTATAATTTGGGGTTCCTTTCTATTGTGGGCTCTGGAGACCTTTTATAATGTGAAACACATGGGGCCATTCTTGTGGAAGACTTGTATCCAGTAGTCTGAAATTTCCAAAAGAAACCATGTGTGGCCGGTTTGAATTTCTCAGTCGGTAGATAAATGATGTAGACAATCAGAACAAGAGTATGGCTTTTTTCTCTTTGAGCTACAGCTGCTGCGTGGTATTTGTGGCCCTAGGGCTGTGTTTCTCAGGCAGCCATTGTTGATGACATGTACAAGCGCCCTTACATCACAACAGCTTCAACCCTCTTCACCTGAATATCAGTCACTCCTTTGGAAATCAGACACACACCTGCATTAACACCCTCTTTCTGTCAGGCAACATAAACCATGCAGGTTGTTCAGAACATTTTAAAGGCTAAACTCTTTCAAGATTAGCTTTAATTACAGACCCAGTAAGACAGGAGAAACATTTTTGAACTGGCAATTATAGCTTTTTTCCGTGGTTCAATTTGAAGTCAGTCGTATGAACAATATCTTGCCCCTCAAGGCGAAAAAAAAGGTGCATCAGAAAACCCAAAGTGTTAGGTGGTAATTACAAAGGGCTGGCAGGACGACAGATGAATGGGGATCCTGATGGTGTGGTTTGGACAGGTGGGTTGGCAGAAGGTTGGGGTTGTGTACTGTAAACAGAACACTGTGATCTAACCCTGGGAGGAACAGCATGGGACAGAGCGCTGGGGCATTTCACTTTGTCACGGCTGTGCCATGGCCACTTGGCTGACATGTGTAAGTCATTAAACAGAGAGAAGGAGACCAGAAGAAGGAAGGCTGTAACAGCTATAAAGAGAGTTGAGAAAAAGAGAGATGGAGGGAATGAGAGAGCGAGAGTTGGAACGTAATCCATTTTGGAATGCATTCCACATTGACCTTGGGATAGAAAACGGTAATTAGGGAGCACTTTAGGAGCCTTAAGGGTGCACAGATTTGCTCAGGGCTGTCATTTTTATTCCCTTCAACATATCTCACGAAAATGTGGGACAAATACATGTTAGAGTTCCAGGGTTACTAAATAAACTTACTAAAAATACTCATCTCCTGCCTCATGGTTTTGTTTATTTCAGTTCTTTAGCAGTAAATGGGTGTCAAAGTCATTTCGTAAACATATAAAGCCCCTGACAGGAAAAGGCCAGAACAAACTGTGGGCGGCCTTGTCCCTCTCGGGGGCTTTCAACCAGCCTGTTATGTCACTGTGGACATGTTATCCTGCAGAATTGGCTCGTGCCAAGTATGAATACAAGGCAGTTTGGAACAGTTAAGCTGAGGGTATTAAGGTGTTTTAGGTGGCTATTAGCTGTGAATGCTAAATTCCAAGTGGGGGCTACAGACAGATGACAATAGCAAGAAACAAATCTGTTCTGGTTGTGAAACTCCTGTCATCTGATTGAGTTGTAAACAGGCAGATAATGATATGTTCATGTGCTGGGAAACAAATAAAGAGTAGGAAATAAAAAGCTACCTTTAGTTAAAAAAGGTTAAAACATTTTACCATCCAGCCCTGCCGGCAGCTAGAATTCCTGAAGCATTTATGGCACTTAAGCTGTTACTAAGGTTTGCAGACAAGCAGTTTAGGAGATCATTAATCTGTCCGGAGTCTCCCAAGAGGCAGAGGTGTGTAGCAGCTTTTTCCATATGTGCATAACAGAGCCAGGGCCTACATGCTGGGTTGGATGAGCTTTATCACCCCTCTTTGAATTCAACCTCTCAAAAGCTGCAGCTCTGTTCCTGTGAAAGTTTGTGTTGAGTTGGGGTTTTGTGCTCCAAGGAATATCAGTGCATTCATTTTTGGTTTCAGACACATATTTTCGGTTTAATGGACCTATAAAAATATAAGTTGTCACATAATTGAGGCCTTTACCTCAACATGTCAATCATCAACTAGAAGCCGGAGCCAACAGAAGCATTTCAATTTATCATTGAAGTGTGATGGGGAGAGGGGGTTGCCTTAATTGCTTTCATATGTTTGCAGGCATAATGTTGAGGACGTTTGAGTTTTTAAAATTGATTTAAAACACCTTTTACTAATTGGCAACCTATCTATTGAAATGTTGATTGAGTTAAGTAGATTTATATATATATATTTTCAGTAAAAAATAGATTAAAGTTTCTCCGTCGCAGCATTTTTTCAAGGAATTATTCAACACATTTTGGCTTTAAGTCATTTGGCTGGCTTTGATAGTGAATTGCAATTAGAATTTGTCATTGTTTATACATTTTACAAACTTAATACTGAACCACAGAGGAATTGATGCCTTCATTGATAACAACAATACAAGTCTCCCACTATTAATTACATCTTAACCTTTCTGTTTCACTGATCTTTTATCAGGTTTGATAACTTTATCTCATGACTCATGCCTATAAGAATATGCACTTCCTTTGTGTTCCTTCCCTTATGTACCCAAGACACTCTACACTGTATTTTCTCTTCCAGTGGTTTGCACAAATATGTAAAAGCAATCTGCACTGTGATGGCCACACTGAGATCGCTAATGGAAAATACAGTCGATGGAGCCTAGACATGTAGCAACCGGCCTGATCACATACAAACAAACTTTTGCGTAAATGGATTCGGTTACTGTGGCTCAACCCCAGGCTCGGGAGACTCTTTATTATTTGTGACAGACAAGCATGCAAAGTCTTTGCCAACTGTTGTTACCACAGTGTACTCACTAAGTAAAAACAGCTATGAGGTCACTGTTGGGCATGATTTAACCCTTTTGGGTCTGACGAACTGATGTCTGGATTCTGAGACGGTTCTCTCTGCTGTTTATGTCGCATTACATGATGCCGCCTCCTTCATCTCATGGTTCACCTGCTCATACAAAATGGAAGATTCCATATAGAGGTAGGCCTAAAGGCAGGTGACGGGTGTGGCTCTTGAAATAGATTCATCCCAGCTCTTTAATGTGCCTTCCCGCTTGGCCTTCCCTGCATTTTATTCAACACATAAATGGAATGTTTGATTAACTTATTCTTAGCGTTCTTCTGGGTACTTGAAAGAAAGGCATTTGGAGCTGGTCCCAAGTGATGGTCATGCATGTGTGAACGTGGCTGACAGCACCCACGCAGCCTAGTCAAGCTTTTACCTGCAGGGTTGGAGCTGGGGGAGCCAGACACACCCTAATCCCCCAACATCCTGACCTCGGTAAACCTGTCGCAGCTTGTTCACCGAAAAACCTGGCAACCCGTTTTTTTCTCCAATCTCTCTGCCTACCCCGCTACTCTACCAGCCTGACTCTCCCAGTGCCATGGGTGGGCTCAGGATTTGAGTTCCTTGGCACTGCTTATTCTGCCTTTGTGAGCTAATGCTGCGCCTCAAACCAGGAACAAAAGCAGTCAGTGCAAATTAAAGACCAATTATCTTTAGTGCGTGCTGGGGCATGTCGCTCATGTTAGCTTGAATGATGAGTGGGAGAAATGAGAGGTCTAGTAGGAAAAGGATGTTGTTCTGCAGTGTGAATGCTGCAGGAGAAATTATCAAGCCACAAATTGATATTTTAAAAGTTTTATGTGTTTTCGTTTTTAAATAATGTGATGTTAACTACTTGTGTGCATCTTTATGGGTTTTATCTGAGTTGGATGAAACCTTTATTTACCTTTTTGTTTAGTAACCTTGAAATTATTATGTAATTGGTTATTTAATAGTTTGACTTTTGAAGCGTCTTTCAGTTTTTAGAAAAGCGCTATATAAGTGTCTTGCATTATTATTATTATTATTATTATTATTATTATTATTATTATTATTAAGCTTATTTGCATTTTCGGCAAGAATGCGAATATGCCTATTTTCCAGAATGTCAAACTTAATACAAAAATATTTTTAAACAGATTTGTATACACCAAATGAATTAATGTGTTTTTCCCACTCTTGGATCACATTGAGGTGAAGTGTAGGTTAGATGTCTTTCCCATCTCTAGTTAGCAGAGTACTCTGACACTTCCAAAACATTACTAAGCCTCCTTCCCATGCCCCTGCCCTGGAGAGACACAAAGCCGACCTGTTCATTAATTTCCCATTAGTCAACAGTTTTTCCTTTAGAGTCTCACGGGAAATAGACTAACCCCACCATTAATTCCAACAATCCCCGAGGACCTCTTTGCCCCGCTCCCACCACCTCCACCAACACACACACGCACAAAACACCCAGCCCTGTTTCCCCAAGTGATGACCTCTTCGTACACATGGCCTCTTTCATTCCGCTCTGAGGGTTGGTTTAAGCCGTGGCCACACTGTCCCTGGTTTATGGCTCCCTCTCTGGCCCCCTTCAAAGTGTCGGGCTGTAGCCTGCAGTCGTTGCAGTCTTAATTGACGGACACATTCTTGAGAGTGGATCATTTAATCACAACAAACAATTCGAGTCATTCAAGAAGGATGATGATATCTCTGGCAGTGTTAGGAATGTGTTTTGGAGAGTGTGTGTGTGTGAGAAACATTTATCAAGCTCTGTTGATCAGTTGTTGTTTTTTTAATGCTGGTTTTCTAAGTCATGGGCACACAGCTAATTCTTGCATACTCAAAAGGTAGGTAGGTTGGGTTTGCTGTATGACAATAATCTAATATATAGAAATAGGAACTATACAAGATGCATTCAGCTAAACATTACAAGTTGAGCAGTGCACATAAAGTACATTGTTTTACTTCAACTAATACCACAATACTGTTGCAAGTGAAGTGATAAAGTTGTGTGATTATTAGCCAAAATATAGTATATGTAATATTATATAATCCACTATAACTGCATACATCAGAATTAAATAAATTAAATTAATGATAGCAAGTGTTGGTCTGTATTTATATATAAATGTGATACAATAATGTAATAAAATTGGCCAACATATAACATAATAGACATTATAGTACAGCAATAGAACATATACAGTGTGATATAATTAGAGGTTATTATAACAATTTCTAAATAATTCAAATAATAATATATAATACAATATAGTCATTTCATTGTATTTGGTGTCTCATATTTCCAAATCAGTCCAAAAATAAACAAGATTTTGTCATCGTACTTTTTGGCAGAGTATATTTAGTTATTTTATGAAATGTCAAAAAGGGTCAGTTGTCATTTCCTATATGATAAAATTAACATTATAAAGGAAATGCATGTAAAATAAATCCACATTTCTTAATTTCACAATCATAATAATAAATACACAGGGAAGCAGCCAATCCTCATAATAAACTGGAAAAGCAACAAACATATTCAGCGTTTAAACTCCATATAAAAGCGGTTTGTTTGATTTATTGATGGATTGGCTAATAGCATCAGCACAAGTGATGGCCGCAGGCAACACTTTTCTATTACACGGCTGACAACCCGCACAGAGCATACAGAGATGACTAGATAAGAGAATAAGGGATGTGTTTGTGGATGTGGGGGGTGAGACAGGCTCTCTCCAGACTACCACCGCAGGAAGTGCATGGCCATGAGGTCACAGGGACACGGCATCACTCAGGGATTTACAGCAACTGGTTCTAACCGGTGTTGTTTGAAAGTTATTTTTGGTCTTTGTCACTGTTTTTCCGACTGACATTGGGTGTTAGATTGCTGGTGTTCAACCTTTTGATAACACTGATCTGTATTTATTATTTGCAATGGTGATAAGAGGCACTCATCTCTCACATGTTCAAAAGCCCTTGATATATTGTTCCGTTACAAAAAGTACTGTGTGTATGACTCACAATGTTAACCGTTTTTTATGCAAACAAGACACCCTCTGTTGTACAATCTGGAATTGAGGTTGATCTCTAAAGATTTACCGCGGCAGACTTGGACACAACAATGACTAAAGCTGTGGACTTTGACCACCAAATATTGACTTGAGCAAAGTCACTTGCTTTAAGCGGGAACGGTTTGAGGTTATTAAAGTGCCTGACCCACCTGCGTCTCTTATTCATTTTGTTTTCAACAGGAAGATCCAAGATTCATGATGGAGGAGGGATATGAACTCGACCTGACGTACATCACAGAGCGCATCATTGCCGTGTCCTTCCCCCGGGGCTGCACAGAGGAGATCTACTCTCACAATCTGAAGGATGTCACACGAATGCTCAAGTGCAAGCATGCCGATAATTACCTGGTCAGTTCTCCTCCATGTGCTGCTCACCTAGAAATAAGCTCAAGTATCAAAGTGCAAACCGTATTGATGTCAGGGCTGATGGGCCTACATAGGATATTGACATGAGAGTATTGATCTCAAAGTGCATAGTGCATCTTCACTCGTATAAATGTAGGAACCAGTGTTAAAGCAGAATGCAATAATCTTAAAGACAACATTTCAAGTCATTGACTTTGTCATGTGTTCTCTTTAGATTATCAACCTGTCAGAGAAAAGACATGATCTCACTAAAATGAACCCAAAGGTAAGTTTACTGTGTCCTCTAAAGTAAAATAAAATAAGAAATTACATCAATACCCTAAAGAACAAATACAATTAATTGTAATGGCAAAATAGAGTTAGGTTCAAACTCTTTGTCAGCTCTGTGCAACCAGCTACAGTAAACAGTCTAATCTAGATTGTTAATGCACTACTGTATGTGTTAAGAGTGTGTGATGTGTTTTCAGACTCTGGACACAGGCTGGCCTGACATGCACGCTCCACCCCTGGATAAAATCTGCACCATCTGTAAGGCCATGGAGAGCTGGCTCAATGCTGACCCCCTTCATGTGGTGGTGATACACTGCAGGGTGAGCATCAAGCGTTTGTTTTGTATCAGCTTTAGTTTTAGTTCTGCTTTATTTAGTTACTATCTGTTATGCTACGCACAAAATTCTTTATTATTCCGCCGGGTTATTTTGCACCTCTTCTTCTCCCACATTCCACATCGCAGAAACTCCGTTCAAACATCAAAACGTTCAGCTCGGTCGGGAATCGATGGCTCTTACTTTTCTCATTCATAACTTTCCCGAGATACATCCCATAATTCCTCACATTTTTAACATGGAAGTCAATGGAGAAACTCTTCAGACTTGAACAATCTTCATGCAACTTCAACTGCTAACTGCTGCTTCATACTTTCACTCAGAAACCTCATTCCAACTTTAAAATGCTACACATCTTTCTGACATTATTCGTGTAACACAACTTTTAAATCTGATTCGTACCTTGGTAAAGAGGCCTTCTTCAGACTTTAGAGTGCGTGATGTCACAGCTAGAGTGGAGGACAGATTTAATTTTGCCTTCATATTTTCTTTTAAACCTGCCATAATTCCCAAACCCTAGAATTCCTGAGACATCATTTTTCATGAGAAACGTAGGAAAACATCTCGTAGCTTGAAAAGTAAAAAAAAAATTAAGCAAAATAATTAAACAAAATGCCTCTTGAGGGCATGAAGTGACAAAAACGTTCAACATGTCTCCATTAAACCCCATTGTAACTTCAGCCTCATCTTTCCCCACCACAGCAGCCGCACACCTTTAGTTAATCTGCCAAAAAGGCCACATTATTAACCCAAAAGTACACTTCAGATGCTCAAGTTCCTTGACATGTTTCACGCTTTGAAATGTCTGTTTTTATTTTCTGTTACGGTTCTTCAACAAAACGTTCACATGTAAGAGGTTTATCTCTCATTCAGAACAATGAAAATGCTCTCCTCTCACTGATTACTGCACCATGGAAACCTTTGATCTCTGGACACCTCGTTAGCTCAAATATAAACACCTGTGTCATGGAACACGATGATGTCATAACTCCAACTGACATGCTCAGAGCAGCAGACTTCAGATAATGGTTAATGGTCCTGCCCTCAACAGCTCTACGTCAATTATGGGGTGTCATCATATGCCGTTTCCATGGAAACGCATCCCTCGCCATAAAACACGATGTCGCTGTAACTCCAATGGACACGATCCGATCGTCCCCCAAACTTCACTTGTATATCACCGGTCCATGCCACAACAGTTTTACGCCAAATCTGAGATCTCACCATAGACTGTTGCCATGGAAACGCATCCCTCGCCATAATAGACGAAGTCGCTATAACTCCTATGAAAATGTTCAAAAAGTGCTCAAACTTCAATGGTGTCTAACAGTCCAGCCGTGAAGACATCTACGGGACAGTTTTGAGATTTCTTCAAATGCCGTTGCCATGGCAACACAATGCTCGCCATGAAACACGGTTTTCTCATAACTTCAGTGAAAATGCTCCAAACAGCCCAAAACTTCGCAGGTCTGGTAACGATGCAGCCATCAACGCATCTAAGCGTATTATGGGATGTCATAAAATGCCGTTGGCAGATCATTCGCCATCAAGTTAGTTCAAATGTTTGCAGTTCAAATATTCTGCTGCTTTT
>NW_011348994.1:5018-36897 GCF_000735185.1 Notothenia coriiceps | reverse complement strand
ACTCAAATGCTTTTCCAAGCCTTTTTACTTTCTTTTCTTCTCTCATCACACATTAAAGCCCCCATTGTTCATGTATCATTTCAATCTAAATGATTCACTTTTTTCTCACACATTACATTTCAGCATAGCAGTTTAGCGTCAGCTTTTCAGCATAAAGCATTCCCACTAGCAATTTCTTCAGGAATTGCATTCTCTAGTTAATCAAGCAATCTCTCAAAATTTGATATTATTTTAAATGTTTTGTCATAACATATTTCTGAAGTCTATTTTGTTGCTCTTTTGCCCTAAAAACCTAATATTTTAAGTATTTCTCTATGACTTTCAGTATTCATGACATCATATTCTAATACAAACTGCCTGAAATTCTGAGGTCCGCCCCAACCCTGGGTTCTTTTAAATCGAGGTTAAAAATCTTTCTTTTTAACGCAGCCTAACGTGAGATCCTTTAACCGTGCCTTATCATTGCACTTTTAGCTGCAGCCAGTATTTTATCACTTTTATGAATGATCTTTTTTGGTTGTTTTTGTGTTTCCTGTTTTCTAGCTCCGTGCTGGAGCTTTTCTGGTTCGGAACCATTTTTTCAGCCCCCGCTTTGTTCGCACCGCCCAGAGCCCGAGTGGTGCTGTGTCATTGCGTCATGACGTAACCGTTTACGTGCCTGCTTCATAAACAAACAACAACAATGGCCGATTGTATTGAAGCGCTACTTGTTTTTGTTTTGCTCTGTTTGCTTTGTGTACAAACTGGATAAAACGCATGCTTTTTGTTGTTGTTCAGGAGGTTGATCCCGCCCCTGTCCCCAACGTAAGTGTGACGTATGCGGTTCTTGCTTCTAGAGCGAAAAAATGTTGGTGCTTGAAAAGCACCGGTTTTCGGAGCTTAGAGGCGACTCCGCTGCGGTGTGAACAGGAAAAAACTGTGCTTTTCAGGCTCTAGCTCCGAACCGGCCCTGGAACCGCGTTGGTGTGAAAGGGGCATGAGTCTTAAAATGTGCTATAAACTTACCTTGAACCTTAATAAAAAATGCTAAATCAAGATTGGTGGAGAGAAATATGTGACTTTTTTTCTCTAAGCTGGCCATGTCACAGATATAGACTAACAGATATCATGGAAAAACAACAATGATGTTCTAATTTTTGCAAAAAAAACATGTGTATGTTGTGGTGGAAATGTTCCCAGACAATGTATAATCCTATCACTCACAACAGTAAGTGACAAAGTGCTGCATGTGTAGTGAATCATCTCTCTCTTCTTTCTTCAGGGCGGCAAGGGTCGAATCGGTGTTGTCATCTCATCCTTTGTGCATTTCACTGACATATCAGCCAGGTAACCACCACAACGAGTCACAGTTTTCTTGTAATGTTGCTATAAATGTTTGCTCTTAAGTCAGGATCTATCATAAAAGAATGTGCTGACTCATTGTTGTCACAACAACACACAACAGTTTCTGAAGACTCATTCTGTAGAGACCACAAAAAATGTCATTACCCAACCACAGCTCATTTTTTAGCTACTCGGATTTAGGGTCATAGTGTGAGTCAAAGAAAAGTTAAAAAAATTCAAAAGAAAACCACACAATTTAAGCCATGATTCACCCCATATTGAATTGCATGAATCAGCATTGAAACATGTTAGTCACTGTAACAGCTCCTGGCCACAGTGTCAGTTTCATGAAATCTATTCATCGTGAAGAAAACCGATTCAAATTTTCAAACCATTGTCCTTCCCTAATCCTCAAAGTAAAGATACGCAGCAAACGTTAGGAGAGGCTGCCTGGTGTTTTACCGCTGTGTAGATCCTCTCTGCACACAGCAGTCACTGTGGCATTAGCACACATTCACCTTCGATTTAGCCTCGGCTTCCCTTAGTGTTTGAGGAAGACCGGGAAAGTAAGGCAAATGCGAAAGACAGAGGGCAAAATAGAAAGAGGAAAAGATAGGAAAACAATGAGGCAGATTTACAATGGAATAGATTTGTGGGGGTGTGGGGAGGAAAGGGAGAGGCTCGACGAGAGAGAAACAGAGCTGTGGTGAAAAGGCTCCAGAGCCTGTTGGTTTTAGGTCTGACTGAATAGCAGGGCTGTGCACACACTCTGGCCTCTCTCTGTCCTCCTCTCCCCCTCCGTGTTTACTTAAGGCTGGCATTCTCTTCCTCTCTGCTGGAATCCCCTGTCTCTCCGGTTACTTTCACTCTTGTCCATTAAGCATTTGTATATATGTGTGAGTGTGTGTTGCTGTGTGTGTCTGTTTTGTCCTAATTTAAGTTAGGGTTACTACCATTCAAATTATAGAGCAGCAAAGTGTAATCTCTCTCTTGAGTCATAATTACCTAAAGTGCTTAATGTGTCTCACTGTCTCCCTCAAAGTGCTGATCAGGCGTTGGACCGCTTTGCGATGAGGAAATACTACGATGATAAGGTCTCAGCTTTGATGACACCCTCGCAGAAACGGTAAGACCCAAAACTCGAACACGCCCTTCTTCATAGCAGCATGCGTTTACTGTATATGTGTGTAGTTTGACTCGTGCTTTGTTGACAAAACACATTCATGTCACAGACCCACCTGATTCAATACAAATATGCATGTCCCACTGCTGTTAATCTACTTTTTCACTCATTGGGGATCATTGTAATGAGAATGAGACCCCATGGGGAGGTGGTGTAATCCTAACCCTGTGTACCACTTTGAATCTCACAGTGATAGCTCTTATGTAGAACTGGTTTCCCAATTATTTTTAATTCCAGTCCTTCGAAACTGTCTCGTCCCCAAGTTTAAGTGAGGTTCAGCAATAACAACATGGACAGATGAGACCAATTATAATGTCTGGCTAACCTTCTAACTGTCTTACACCAGTGCTGATTTCTTTTCCTTAAAGTACCAAAACATAGATGATACTTTTTGCATTGCTTTGTTTGAAGAATATAAACATGTTTCCTCAAATGTTAAGTGGTGTTTTAAAGGAACTGTATCAATGATCCATTTCTTGCCGAGAGCTAGATGAGAAGATCAATACCCTTCTGATGTTTGTACATTACATATAAAGCTACAGCCAGCAGCCGATTAGCTTAGTTTAGCATAAGGATTTTGAGGGAAATACTAACTGCTAGAATATTAAGCTTCTGCCTAGCTTTGTATTCAACATGAACAGTCTTCATCTTTCATCTAATTTTAAAGCAAATAAGAGTACTTTCGAAAATGTTTAACTATTGTTAAGTCTGAGGAAAACAACCCCAATTATATGATAGTCACATTACATCACATGTCAGATATCTAACACTTTTATCCAAAGCGTTGTACATACACTTTAATCAGTAGACAGTATGCCATCAGAAACAACTTGGGGTTAGATATCTTCCCCAAGGACACTGACATCAAACCACTGACACTCTGATTAGATCATTACATGTATCCCCTGAGTCATAATCTCCAGTTCATGCTTGGAGATAACCTTTTTTGATAAATTGTGACCCACAAATTACAAGCTTGTCTCTGAAAATGTGGACATTTGCCAGTCAGGGATGGTCTTACGAAAATACATAATTAATTTGCATATTGGAAAATACAGTATCCAGTGTTAGTGGAGATTGACCCATACTAGGGATTAAAAGCCTGTATATCTTGGCCCTGTGTTTCAGTAGTTAGGAGCATTCCTGTTGCTTTGTAGTATCATTTTAACAGGAGCAGCTGTCTAAAACATCGGCCTCAGTTAAGTCTAAATGCAGTCTAATATTTGCACTGTTTTGGTAAGCAGATGTGTTTAAAAAAAAAAAGGGGACTTCTTGACACATTTTGAACTGATACTCTTGAATGTTGACCATAGGAATACTGACAATAGTCCTGCACAATATTAACATCCACCTTTCTGCGTCCATGTCAGGTATGTTTGGATCCTCAACAGTCTTCTAAGTGGATCCATGAAGATCAATGCCTCACCCTTGTTCCTGCACTGCGTCATTCTTCACGGGATCCCAAACTTCGACGCCACTGGAGGTTAGACTCATTTTGTTTATCACTACACACAGCTGCTACTCCAAATGAAAATACAGTCGCTGCCACCATGACGGCATAAAAGAACCCAGACACAACCACTTCAGAGCCAGAGCAGTAAACAAGATGGAGACTTATCTGTACTTTATAGTTTTTTCCAACACACATGCATGCTCAGACAGATAGAGGCACTTACATAAACAAGACAGGAGAGAACAATGTGTTTATGGGTTCCCAGTAAACTCATGGGAATTCACATCCATGTTTGCATGCAAATTGCTATTTTCACTATTTTCACTGAAACAACAGAGGTGTTCGTCACATCGTGGACATTAAATCCCTTTCTCACAACAACAGCTTATCACACATGCTGTGGGCAAAACAACACGAGAAGGCACTCTTGATTATCTTACCTATCAGAGGTCTTTAGGCCATAGTATCAGTGCACTTATCTTTTATGTTTTTATTTAATGTATCTTTTTTTCTCTACAGTTTGTCGTCCCTACATGAAGGTTTACCAGGGAATGCAAGCAGTGTATTCATCTGGAATCTAGTAAGTGGCTTACACAGTGGTACAGTAACTTGACAATCGGAAAACATCTAACCAATGTTCTGTTTTATTTACTTTAATGCAGATTATATTCAGAGTCACTGCTTTCTTTAAATATGAGTGATTGCTTCCACACTCTGGCTAACTTTGACTCACTTCTCTGTTGTTTTTCGTTCAGTCACATTGGTCCGGGCCACAGAGACCGTGTATGCATCACCCTGGAGCCCGCCCAGCTTCTAAAAGGAGACATTATGGTACGAATAAAAACCAAAAACAACATGCCTTCTCAGAGTTTCCAACATCAGTTTTAGATTTTTAGTAATCCCAATATTTTGTGTTTTCTTTTGCAGATTAAATGCTATCACAAGAGTGCCGTCACCTCAGAACGTGAAGTCATTTTCCGGATGCAGTTCCACACGGGAGCAGTGCAGGGCTACAACCTGATGTTTGAAAAGGAGGACATGGAGACTGCCAACAAAGGTAGACTCAAGAAAAAATACCCTGAGAGCAGGTCTCAACATGCTGCCGTAGGTCTACGGGGACTTCTCTGCTCCACGCAGCACCTGAAGGGCTCAGTCTGGGTTTCATTTAGACCTCGTGCTTTGAGACCAATAATCTTGCTTTCCAAAACATGTTACGTGTACTGAGAGTATCATACTTGCAGACAACACCATTCATCCTTTCACTTCTGAAAAGCCCCACTAATAGCATTCCTGTGTGCTTACATTCCAGATCCCAGATTTGCAGATTATGGTAAAGTGGAGCTGGTCTTCTCCGAGGGACCAGAGAAAATCCCAGGTAGATTTCTAACCCTTCAAGTTGTTTTTATTAAAAGCGGCTACAGGGAGAGGTATTTGGAAAAGCACACCAAGAACTTTCTCCATTTCTCCCTTCATGTTATCCTTTGCTCTGTACCTCCCCCTCTGCCCCCTGGTGAGAAGGGATGTGGAATGCTGCAGAGGGGAAATGTAGTGGGAAGTGTGTGCTGACAGAGAGGTAAAAAAGCACAGCATGTGCTGCCCCAGAGCCCCACTGGAGTGGAACTATGGTGTGTGGGTCTGTGTATGGGCCCCTCCAAAATATGATGTGGATACGATTTCAATCTACAACATCAGGGGTGAAAGCAAAACCTTGAATGAAACGTGTTTGGAGCTAATTTGTTGTTATTAGCCGATTAATTTCTTATTTTAAAGGTTTACTTCCGAAATTCGCTTTCTTGTCAAGAATTTCATAAAAAGTTGATATATCTCCCACTGTCTTTTCTAAGTTCTAAATGTGATGCTAGAGGCAGTGGACAGATATTTCTGATTAGCATAGAGACTGGAGAACAACCACCAATTTACAAAAACATAATTGTTTCTGTAATCCTTACAAAAACAGAAATGCAAATGTTTTATCACACGATTTCTTGACATCTTAATGTTTTACCTTGTTTTAGTGCTAAAGGCTGATTTTATTATTACCGTAGGAGAGAAGCAGGCTAGCTGTTTCCCTCTTTTTGCCTTAGTCATTAAGCTACACTGACCCACCCCCTTTTAACACACTGACATGTAAAAAGGAATTTAAGTTCTCAACTCACTCTCATCAAGAACGTAAATACGTGTTTTCCCCCAAAATAAATAACTTTTCCTGCTAATCTTTGTACTTGAAAATATAAACAAACAAACTAGAGAATCCTTTTTTTGTGTTAGAAGTCAAGGTTGATATGAAGTGCACAGTTATGATCAGACCATACTAATACCATTTTACTGAGGGCTTATAATATCCAATTATTGCCCAACCCTAAATATTTACACCTTAATGTCCTGTTTAGACACACCCTCTTGTATCCTCCTCGAGCCAAAACAGATGTTACCTTAAAATAATGATGAATAGTATATTGTGCTACTAACTGTCATTACATAGAAAAAATACCTACAGTTTCAAAACTAATGTTATTTTTGGGTCCAGGTGCCGACAGGTGGCAGAATGGGGCGGATGTTATTGTGGACTACAACACAGCAGATCCTCTAATCCGCTGGGACTCCTACCAGAACATCTGTGATGTTGAAGGTACAGTTATTACACCACATATGACTCTACATGACTCACAATACTTTATAACAATGCAGAGGGCTGCCTAATGAATCAGACTCTACCTGACGGAAAATACCATTTGCGCGTTTTATGAATGGAAGAATTATGCATAGAGCGTTATTTAGATGAATGAAGTTCCTTCCCTTTCTTTTTCTCGGTTACTTTTCTAGTATTTAATGTGTTCTCTATGTTACACAAACACAACAGAGTGTGACGGGTCCTGTGCTCCATGTTATTTAGGAGCAGCAGTGTGACTGAATTTACATGCACACACTGTCACCACTAACCTTGTTTATGTTGCAAGCGTTGCTAACCAAAGTTATTACTCATGAGTGAGTCCTAAAACCTAGGCAGGCACTGTGGAAACTATTATTTTATGATGGGAAGGGACGGAAAACTAAAAGTTACCTTTGTGTTGTTTCTTTGTGAAAGATAGGGAGGAGATGTGTTGTATTCAGGGAATGTTGGGTTCAGGGGAAGAGCAATTAGTTCTCAAGAGATTTATTTTTTGTCGTAACATCAAATGAATAGGCAAGCTTTAACCATCCCACGCAAACACACACACAAATACACACTCTCACTAGCGACACACATAGACACACACACACATAGAACCACCCTGCCGGGGCGTCCCGTCCTAGCTGCGGTTGTTGCTCTCCACTCGACCACAGAATTCACAACAACCTCCCGGAATAGAGAGACGTGGTGGTAGCATTAAAATACAGATCCACCCTTTTCCAGTTTCATTGAGTGCTTTTATAAGCTCAGTTCGGCTTGATTTTAAATGAGCTTATTTTTTAATTTTCATTAAAAATACCCCAACACGTCCATATATAATTTTACATGCAACTGTGGGAATGCAATCAAAGAACCAAACACTCAAATTTAAGAAGTCATCAAAGCAAAGAAATGAAAAAAGGAGTGTTTATTTATTTTTCTTTCTTTGATTCCAAAGCATTCATGTGGGATATTTGCAGCCTTTATTTTCTCATGTAAACACGACATCTGAGACGGGAGACTGGGAGCTTTGTTGGAATTCTGCATCTACTTACCATGGCTCAGATTGACTCTGAGAGGCTGTCACTCAGAGGTTGGTCAGGATGGAGGAAGTCTACAAACCGGTTGCCACTGTAGTGCTAAGGTCCTGAAAAGAAAACCTAATTTGCTTTAATGGCTTTTTGTCAATCACCGGTGTGTGTGTGCTTTTCCCCACATGTGAATGAATGGTAAAGTAATAGTGCATTTTAAAAGATAGGTGGTTTTTCTAGGTTTGAGGTAAAAGTAAGCGGTTGTCTTTGTGTAGCTTGGATTACAGCGGCTGACTGGAGAAATGAGCATTTGATAGTAAATAATTAAATGAAAACAGTGTGCTGAAAAGTAATTGGTCATGCACATTTTTCTTTCTGCTTACATGTCGCAGTATATGGCCATGCAAATAGTTTGTGTTTGTCATAGTTTGTGACAATGGAGATGATTTTAATTTAAAAAACTGCATACTTCTGGCATAATTCTCTTAATAATTTCTATAGGGACTACTTATAGTCTATGTCAAAGTAAACAGGAGAGTTATTAGGACAAGATTTGTAGAATATCATCCAATAATACATTTGGCAAGAATTGATTAGAGAGATAATGAACATAGTTTCAATAGAAGTTGGTATCTCTTTTGTCACATTACTGTATGCCAGTGCGTAAAGGCCTATATCTTTTAAACACTCGCAGCTGCAGGCAAACGTTGTTAACAAAAACGACTGGACGGAAATTGTCAATGTAATGAACTTTACCTAGCAACTGACAGTAACCTATAATATAAAAAACTTGTTACATTTTAAACCGCGAAAAGAGAAACCAACAAAGTCTCTAGGGTAACTGAGACACTGTTTCTGCTAATAATTCTTCATGTTGGATATTTTGTAATGTATTTTTCATTGTTCATTCACCTTCATGGTATTGAAGTAGAGGCAGAATATTCAGCGATGGTTATCTCAGAAGTGTCTGCATGACAAGGTACCACTATTTTTACTCATAGTGGAGTTTTCCCTCCAAAAGCTTTCTGTTTGTACAGAATGTCCTGCACAAATTGTTCAAAGGATTTTGAGAAATATATTTCCCAGAGGGCGGTCCTCTACACATCGGAAGTACGGGCAGAATCTTGGGCGGAAGAAAAACAGGGATGATGAAGATCATGATTATGCTTTTGACTCAGGGTTTTGGCATTCAGGAGGTGCGGGATGGTAGTAACTGAGAATGAATGGGAAGGGTTGGGTAATTGCATATCCATACACAAGCAGACCTCCTCCCGCTATACGAAGAAAGGTTCTGGTTTCGCCGCTCACTGCACTGTAATTGGTGGATTATTCAAAGACTGACCTCACCACAACAGCCAGCCTGATGAATGCTACATCTAAATGGTTTGACTGATTTCTTAAACTAAACGCATACTTGGTTAACCATGCATTGGTTTGTTAATGGCAGTGTAAGGTAGTGGTAGTGGTAGGTTAAACAGTTTTAAAACAATTGTCCAACCCCATAATTGAGTTGAGGGAACATCTGTTTCTTGCTCTTATTGTTCACCAGGACGTCAGGCATGCAATTTCATGACACACAATAGTGAGGAAAAAATAACTTGGCTTCTGCTTTTCTGAGCTCCAAGTACAAGGCAAGGATTGCTTTAATTAAAAAGTGTCTTTTTACAGAGTAAAAAAGTCTGGAGCTGCAGGAATGTTGTTTTCTCTCTCTGATCCTTTCTGGGCCGCCATCTCTCATTCTTTCTTTCTTTCCTTTCTTCCCTTTTTCCCCCTCTTTCCCCAGTGGGGTAGTCCCCTTATGCAAGGCAAGAGGTTGGGTTACTGCTTCCCGCGAGCCCGCCTCCACCACTAAACCCCGCCTCACTTGTTTACATTCCTCTGCCCTTATTTGGAGATCTCAAGGTCCCCCCTTGTGTGGAGTGCAAACACTCTCACCTTCTCAGCAGAGAAAGCAGGGGCCAACTTATTCGCATCTCTTCATTTGACCCTGACCATTATCTGCTGGTTAGAAGCCATGTCCGCTCTCGTGTGTCTGCGCCGCCTCTTCTCCTCTGCAAGTTGCGTTTCATCAGAGTCTGGAATTCCGTTGTGTGCTTACCTGGTGGTTGTGGCAAAGGTAAGAGATTTCTCTTCTTGAGACAGATGGTTGGCCATGAGGGGGAGGGAAAAGAAGAGGGAGGCAGGACGATGACAGGTGTGACAGAGGGAGAGAGAGATGGCCAGCATTAAGGGAGAAGGAAAACATCTGTCTGTCTTGCACCTTGCCAAAGGGAATGTTACGAGAGGGATTCGTTGGAAATCTCCCAGCGGAACTGACCTGCATGGAGGCCTGAGCAGAGGTTTGCTCATGGCCGGATGCAGGTTCAACTAGTGTGTTTGTGTGAGCAAGGGGGGGGGGGCAAGCCATACATACAGGAGCGTTTGGAGTGGAGGAGGAAGGGGAGCTTTTATCATGCATGTCTGCTATTCAGATCCTCCAGTCATACTTTGACTGAAAGGCAAGTACTTAAGGCGGTAGATTGAGGGAGAAGCATCGGAGTCATGTTCCTGCTCTCTTTTGTTGAGGAGAGAGTGACAGTGAAGCAGAACGTTTTTTCTTACTTGGCTACGCTACTCACACACAGTTCTGCTCAAACCCTCATTTTGCATAAGTCAGGGCTTAACTTGATTTTTTGTTGTTTTCTTTTGTGATGGATTTGACTCACCCTTTACAAAATGACTGACTTTTTTTATTTTTGTTTTCACTTCTGAGGATTAAGGAGGCTGTTTGGACATATGCTGGGGGTCAAGGGGCAGGCTAGAGGGAGTAGAGTGGCTTAATCACAGCAGGGTGAGGAATGCAGGGGTCAGACTCTGAAGATCCACAGCCGCCGGACTCTTGTAGCGACAAATAAAGGATTTAACATCCATTGTATTACCTGAACATGAGGAACACCTATGTCGACTCCGCCTGCTGCATTCACTAGCAGCTTGGCAGTTCACATTGTGGCCTGGTGGGAGGTATTATGGCATGATGATAGGTTTATCTTTGCTTGAAATAACCACAGATTGTTATTAATGTCTGTTTAACACATTGAGTCACATATTTCTCTGTCAATGTAATAACGTTCTTGGTATTTGTAGTTTGATTATTGCTCTGTTTATAATGTTGTCTTTGTCAGGTGAGGTGTGATTGTAAGTGTTGAGCTTTGTGAGTAACTGATTCTGAATGATGGAGGTTATGGGATGACATGACTGTGCACGTTAGTCTTGTTTGGTTTGTGGTTTTGTGCTGTGTGAGTCTGCTGTCTGTGTGTCTCTGTGTGCTGACATACCAGCTGACCGTATGAAGCGCTGCATCTCTTCTATCTTGCAGCACCACGATCTCAAGGCCTAACCCAGGACAAGGCGGCTAACAAGAGGAGCCCCAGCGGAGGAGAGGCGACACTGGGCAGAGGGGCCCGCACGACCTCCGCCACCTCCAGCCCCGACCACAGCGACCACGCCCTCTCCGTCAGCAGTGACTCGGGCCTGTCTAGCACTTCCCTGTGGGCGGACAGACCCGCACCTGTACCTGCCATCAACACCAACACCAACACCATCACCATCAGGCCTAACCACGGCCCCAGCCAGCAGGAAAAGGTCCAGCTGAAGCGCCTTTTGAGTGGCTTTGGTCTCGAGGATACCTCACTGGAGGAGATGGGGGATCAAGGCCCCAGAGTGGGCATCCAGCAGATAGTCCCGGCGCAGGTGCACATAAACGGAGTCACCAGACCCCGAGAGAGGGAAACGGACATCCTGGATGATGAGGTCATTACAGGTCACGATCTGCACAGTGTGGACAGTTTAGGGACCTTGTCGTCCTCCTGCCACAAGAGCAGCCAGAACTCCCTCCTGTCAGATGGTTTCGGGAGTCCCGGAGGAGAGGAGCAGCAAAACCAAATCCAGCATCATCTCCACCACCACCCTGCACCCCCCCACATGGAGGAGTATGAGAGAGCCTATGCTGAGACTAAAAGGGGATGTTTGAACACCAGGAGCAACACTGTGGTCTCCGCAAATCCCAGCGGGGCTCCAATGCCCAAACAACACGTCTACAGACAGGGGAGTTATTCCACTCAGTCCTGGGTTCGCCAGCAGCAGATGGTCGCTGCACAACAGTTTATCTACATGCCCGAGGATGGAAACGAAACAGAAAGGTACCAAGGGAACAAGCAAGGGAGCAGTTCACCCAAAGCAGGCCTGCCGACGGAAAAACAGGGCCCTACTAGGGACATGGCGACAGATGCTCTGAGAAACACTGAGCCACACAAGGAGCAAGCTACGATGAACAATAACAACAACAACAAACGCGATGAGGAGTTCAAATCTCTAACGATAGACATTGACAACTCCATCGACCAGCTCAACCAACTGATCATGGACCTGGATCCCACATTTATGCCAAAATCGAACAATGCAGGCTCCATAAAGAGGAACGGTGGGACGCCAACAGACGGCTCCGTGTCCAAATGCATGAATGGCATCAATCTCAGGTTCAACGATAATACCACAGCAACCGTGAAAAACACACAGCAGACAGGTAAGACAGTCAGACAGTCTGGGTGTGGTGGTGGTGATGATGATGATGTGGTGTAAGTGTGGTCATGAAAAGAAATGTGTGAAATCAGAGAAGTTGTGAAACATGGCGAAAGTATACGTTATAAATCATTTAGATAACATTACATTACATGTCACTTGTTAGACGCTTTTATATTATAGCAATTTGGGGTGAAGTGTCTTGCCCAGGGACACAACGACATGCTGACTGCAGTGGGACTCGAACTTGCTATCAGCGCATTAATCCACTGCGCCACACGCCTAACAATCTAGAAATGTTCCAAAACAGAGTAGATCCTCTCCAACAGTATCAGCTTTTCTTCTCCGTTCAATACAGAGTTAACTTAACCTCCTCTCCCTCTCCCACCTGGTCTGGTTTAGTGGCAGAAATAGCAGAGTTGTTGCCAGGCTTTCAGATGTTTTCAGTATGAATCTGAGGATAGAGCGCCCGTTCAGACTTGTCTGTTTAGCTATCTGACTGGAGGATCAGTAAGGTACACGAAAAGAAGGAGAGCAGCTGTCATCGGCACCTCTGAACACTGCCGTATCGCAATGTTTGATTTAGAGATCGCATAGGGAAGAATACACATAAATCAAATTCCTTAACCTTTCACTCAGACCGTAACACTGCTTTTTGTTGTGAGCAACATCAGAACACAAATACAGACAGCATTCATTTCATTTGAAGTTGCTTAACGTCACTTATATGCTTTCTGAATTTGAGTACAATGTTCATCACACTTCCATCTAATCAGATTCTTTTGTCAATGATATGTCACTTTAAGTCCTAAATGTAGACTCTAATTGTAAGGTTTGTGGTGCAGGCAGAGGTTATGCAACGTAGTGACTTTTGTATCTACAGAAGGTATCCACAAGATAAATGACTTTTTTTTTTAAAGAAGCAGTGAATAAGCATTATATGATCTTAAAACACTACACAATAATTCACAGCATAGGTTTCTGTACATGTTTGTCTGCTTCTACCAACAAACAAAAACATTTAATAGAATTACCAAATGATTCTCTCTAAAGTGATACAAAGATAAGAATATTTTCGCTATCAGATGTGGCTCCCACTTAAATGTTATCAAGTTTGCTATTACTTTTTTGGTTTAAAAAACAGTGAGGCAGAGAAAAAGCTGTCTAGATTAGCAGAGCATGAATCACACTCCGGCATGTACATGTGGTTTGCATGGGGGCACAAGATGGGGAGGCCTGAGGAATTTCCAAGGGTGGAACAAGTGAGGCCGGAGGCAATGTTGTTCCATTCGAATCCAAAGACATACCTGTCTGTGCGTATCTACACAGTGTCATTCCAAGTAAAAAATGCCAAAGGCAATAACTTTTGCTTATTTGCAAATAATCTGTAGGAAGTAACATATTGTTTTTGATGTTGCCTTCTATCTGTTGCACTGGTGCCAGGATTCATGGCAACTCATTCTTCCGAGCAAATCATCGGCATTTATCATAAATGATATTGATTCATGTTTGACTGTTGAAAGGAAATCTAGCTCTAATGTACTTTTTGGCTTAAATCAGCATCTAGTATAAATCTTACTAGACCAGTCATGCTTTTCCTGCTTTCCAAATTATTTGTATTCTTAAACCTCCAGGAACTTCATTGCTAACAGTATGGCAGTAATATTTAATTACTGTATTTTGATATAACTTGACAGTCAGTATGCATGTAATCAACATACATTTAAGAAGATATTTATCACATAATTTAAAACAAAAACTTTAACAGGAAGGTTTTGGGTCGACTTCAATGAATAACATTCAAACACATTGAGGAGTTATTCACATTAATGCAAAAGTCCTGTTAAGACAAAATTGCATTTCAGACTTCCTGGCTGCTTATTGCTTTGCAATCCTCAGTGGAAATAGCCAAATCTCTGTTGGTAATTTGTCCTCATAATGCCCAACCCAACCAAACTCTTGAGGGTGTATTAGGTTACAGAAATGATGGCAATGAAAGTGAGTCATGTGAGAGAAAGAGCATTTTGCTCCGTCATTCAGATCCATGATTGCCTGCCTCTTTACTTATAAATAATGTGTTGGTCCTGGATGTTTATAATTAAAGAGAGAAATATTGTTTCACTTTGATGGCTGCTTTGAGAAACACTGCCCAGCATGCACACCACTCTCTGTGACATCCATACTCCACACAGACAAAGTGATTAATGATCCCGGCATTAACACTTCTGCATCATTAGCATTCTTCAGGGCTGAGAGGTCGGAGCTCCCTGGGAGGGCTCATTTAACGCCCGGGTGCTGAGTGGCAGTACTCACAACATTGACCCCCGACACACACACACACACACACACACACACACACACACACAATGTTAAGTGTCTGTGAAGTGGAATAAAAAAGGAAGTCGAGTTGGACAGATCACAGTAGGTTGGCAGTTACTAGCATCATTGTGCAACACATTGATGGAAGCAGCATCAAGTGGTTGGTATTAATCAGATTTACTCTTAGTAATAAGCAAAGAAAATGTGAGATCATCATGTCCTCACCAGGTTTGTGGTAGCTGACATAGATGTATAGAGCGAGGACGATGAGCAGAGTGACCAGAGCCGCCCACCAGTTGATGACAAACATAACCACCACGCACAGCACCGCCCCGGCCAGAGACACCCACATGTTGTAGTACTTGAAACTTGGGCGCCACCCTGTGTTAACAGATGGAAATTAAACCAAAAGAGCCATGCTAAAATAGGCAAATATAAACAGATCATCATACAAGGACAAATCTGAACTGAAACAAAGAACGTTTTAGAGCAGACTTCTTCACCATATTGATACAGCCTAAAAACAGACATGTTTGGCAAACAATCCATGTTTGAACCCTTATCCTAACAATGTTTCTGGTCAAGTGCAGCCCTAGAAATATACTTGTTACCAATATAGTTTTACAATACAACATAAAACTACACATATTTTTGGGAATGTTGTCCAAAAGTTCAAGACCAACTAAAGTTTTGTTATCCTCTAAAGGCATGGTAAAAACAGGCATTAAGTTAACTTTCAGTAACAACGACAAACCATTGTCACATTAGGGGACAGAGTAAGATAAGAAATACCTACTTAAATCGAAAATTGAGGCTTAACAGAGTATTTTATTTTCTTCCGAGTACTTGAACTTGTCGTCAACTTAACTTTCAACGCAAGGCTCTACACCCAACGGTGATCAAAGTCGCGCATCATGTGAAAGCAGCTTAAGTATAAGAGTGTATTCAAACTAGCCAAAAAAAAAGTGTAACAAAGGTGTAAGAAGACTCTTTGATCTCGAATGTATTCAAAAAGTTAGAGACCTTTTCAAGTCAACTCTTATGTCATGGCATGCATCTTATATCATCATCATCATCTTAGATCGCATCATCTATCGAGACTGAGTAAATTCAACTTTGGGTTTACCTGGAGAGTTGGCCAGGGAGGCGTGGAAGACAGAGAAGTTAATGAGAGCATACGACGCCAGGAAGAAGTTCGAGATGATGGGAGCGATGATGTTCAACTCCGCTAACAGACAGCAACAGAAAGCTTTGAATGAATATGAACTGTTCATTCTAGTTTTAATCTTTAGCTGCAACAGCAACAGACAGCAGCTTACCAATGAGGATGAAGGCCAGGCCGATGAAGAAGGTCAGGACGTAACCACGGAGAGGCTCGTTGTTTTTCCCATAACCCTTTGCAAACATACCCAGTCCTGGATAAATGTTGTCCTTACATAGCGCCTAGATAACAAAACATTTAGTTAATTATTTAATACATTTGTTAACACAGTTTTTAAGAGAGAGAGGGATATGAAATATGAAACTCTTAGATCGGGCTCATGCTTGGATGGATTGGACTAGGGATGATCATTTAGGCCTCTATCTCTCGAAATCTGGGTTCGACCCAAAAAAAGCTAAATGTATCCAATGATGAGAGAAGGTAAACGCTGTTAAAAGCTAATAACAAAAGCTACCAGTTCAGGGGTTTTTTCCCAGTCCATTTGCTTTTGTCGTTGGCTTTTTTTCGTTTAGCCATTCACAACAAATACCAATAACAACATTACAAATGTAACTCCTTAAGTCACTATATTTTGGTTGCTGATGATACACATCAAATTTAAACAGTCATTGTCGTTAATTCCTCTATTTATGTCTGTGTAAGAAGATGTTTTTTGTTCCTTTGTCTTGTAATAAATCAGATTATGAAGGAGTTTCTGACCTGGAAGACTTTGGGCGCGCTGACCAGCGAGGCCAGAGCCGAGGACAGAGTAGCTGAAAAAATCCCTGCAGAGATCAGAGGACCGAAGCCTGACACCAGACTCATGACCTGTAACACACACACACACACACACACACACACACACACACACACACACCACACACACACACACACACACACACACACACACACACACACACACACACACACACACACACACACACACACACACACACACACACACACACACACACACACACAAACGTGAACGTGACTCATGTAGCATAGTGTATGCTAACATACTGCCAAGTAAGAAGTGATGGGATACTGTTTGTGTCTTATTTATTTCTCTATGATATGCAAAACAAACCACATACTGTAGAGAGCAATGACATCTTAAGGCTCCCTCCATAGAACCAGCTGATTTTGGTGTGTAAAAGAACAGTTTGAGGTCCATAGAAACAACTTTTCCGTTTTCTCAGAAATAGCTTTTTGCTGTACATAGAAGCAACATTTATTTGTGTAGAATCTAATTGCAGTGAGTAGAAACTTGGGTTATGTTTTGTAACCCTAGTTCCACATATACCTGGACTCTATGGGTAATACTCTTGCCAAGCCCAAATAGGTTTCCTGTGATTGGAGAACATAATTTAGGTAGATCAACTGTTGCTGTTTGCCCTGAGAAGAAACAAAGGTTTTCAGCTTGCATCTGCCTCTCTTTCTCTGAATAATTCTCTTGTTTTTGATTTTTCTATGGAAGCATAAATCTAAGAGGGGTCTCAATCAATGAAAAAATTATGATTTAACAATCACTCAATGATTGGAAGGAATGACAACTCAATTTTGACTATGGAGATGAATGTTTGATGTCACCCCTACTAACCTAATATAGTCTGATCTGGAAGTTGTGTGATCTAAATCAGGCTTGATGTAATTAAATGACTGACTGAACAGAAGGACAGAAGGCAGCTCCATTGTGAAACATCAACACCTACCAAGATTATGTGATGTCTGTTAGCATGTGAGAGGACGAGAACCACACACAGATGTTAGATTTATTTGTTTTTCAGTTGGACAGATTTTAGTGAGACACGGCAAAACGTAATAATATAATTAAAGTTAAACCAGAGACAGTGTTTCCGTCTGTAGCAATAGACAATATCTAAAAAATGTCAGGGATATCAGTGTCAGAGAGCTGTGTGTGTTTGTGTGTGTGTGTGTGTGTGTGTGTGTGTGTGTGTGTGTGTGTGTGTGTGTGTGTGTGTGTGTGTGTGTGTGTGTGTGTGTGTGTGAGAGAGTGTAGGTGGATGTTGTCAATGCTCTCATTCAGCTCTAGCTCCAACCAGAAAGAACCTTGTGACTCAAAACAACAGCCACTATTATCACTGCTTCACTGTGGAGAACAGCTCTGCCTTTTACACACACACACACACACACACACACACACACACACACACACACACACACACACACACTTCTACGACGGCACGCAGAATCACGAGCTGCAGTCTGTCACAATTTACACTTTTTCATTTGACAGAGTGTGTTAATGCGCCTAAAGAGTTATAAATGATACATCTGCTTTCCATTATGATCATTGAAGTATATGCCAGGCACCAGACGTAGCAAATCAGTATTGGCTGAAACTAATGTATCCTTTGATAGTCCTAAATACCTTTTTGTATTAATCTCAAATAAATACAATGGTTGTACTTCAGGTAATAAAAGTTGTGTATCTTGAGGCTAAATATTGCAGTGTTGGCAATTGTAGCACCAAAACCAAGTGTGTAAAGTGTGTCTTTATTATGGAAAGACAGTCAAGGTCTCATTATTAAGGTAAATTAAAAGTCTCATCATGGTCTGGAAGGCTGCATAAACAGCAACAAACACAAGATCTAAAGATGAATGGGATCAGATTTTCTACTTCAATGGACTGTCAATGTGTGTTGACGGTCTTATCCTGACACGGCATCTCTGTCAATGTGTAGGCTTCCATAGGAAAACAATGGCTGTGGGTGTTTGGATACACGTCACATCTGCTCATGTGTGTTGGCCTTTATGCAACACAAATTCCTGAGCTGGCCTGTTCAGTATTTTGAATAATAAAACAGTATTGTATCTTATTGGTCATCAGATCTTTAGGGTTGGGGTTGGGGTTAGCGTCCGTTACCTGGAAGTCGTTCATCAGGCCGAACTGACAGCCTCCCTCCTTGCAGATGGAGAAGTCGTAGCCCAGCGTGCAGGCGGCGTCGGTGCAGTTCACCGTGTCGCTCACCGTGTCGTTTTGATCGCCAGTGGCATCCCTGACAATGCAGGAGCCTGGAGGATGAGAAAACCGACACACACTCTAACATAAGCCACAAACAGGGAGATTTAGTAAATCGTGCTTTTGGTTTATTAGGTTATCTTTGTTTCCTTCAAGGTTCAAGGCTTTTATTGTCATGTGCACAGTAGCTACAGTGTAGTTATGACAATGGAAATCTTAGGTCACAGGCTCCTCCAATAGTGCAACACAATAAAACAGATAATAGTGCAAATAAATAAAATAAAATAGAATATAATACAATTGTGCAGAATAGTCTATATACAAGTAATTGGAATATTGATATAAGTTACAAACGGATTAATGTTATGTATGTTCTTTCAAAAGTTCAGGTGTTTAACAGTTTTACGGCCTGTGGGATGAAACTGTCCCCGAGTCTGGTGTTTTTCTGGCTTTGCTGCACTATTGAGTATTATCCCCAAAGAACACGGACCACTCATTGATGTATCACACACCAATTTTATTGTACTTTTCCTTCCTTTTTCATTAAGTTTGATTTTTAAAGTAACAACACAAGATGTGTCGATAACAATTATTTATCAATGTGTACAGCGAGAGTAATATATGTTTCAATATTAATTTTTTTAATAGGACCAACAATGGTGCAAAATAGTCATTGTATACATCTCCTTAATATTTGCCAGATATGTGACTTAAACAGCATTGTCATATAATGTATAATAGCTGTAAAAATATTTATAGAATGCATATCATCACAGTTTTACGTGACACAATTTGTGTAACAAATGAACTGCAAGTTTTAATGATTTTTGGAATAGGAGCTGCCAATGAGTGTTAAATACCTGCAGAGATGGCAACGGCAATGTATGTGATTCCTGTGATGAGAATGGCCAGCAGAGTACCTTTAGGGATCGCCGACTGGGGGTCCTGAGGAAAGAGACATGACCACATTCAAGTTTATTTTTTCTCAATTTAAAATATGGTTTGAGCCTCAAGCTAATGACTATGTGATACATAGCTAAACTAATATTTTTCTCTGACTTCCCCTGGTGAAAGTAATAATTGAAATGTATTTGTAACTTCAACCGTATAACACATTTCATACAACAAGTATGTATAGGCTTAAGTCCTGGAGCAATGTTCCTTCATGTTAAAGAGGCAGAGCAACATAGTGATGAGTTAGTAACCTAAACTGTACTGTCTGAAACTAGGCCTTAAAGTGTTTTTCAAAACGTTGAAAAGGGCAAGTTAAGTACCTGGCTGTAGTGTTTAGACAAGAAAAGTCTAAATAACCCGCGAGAGAAATATGGTGAGCTTTTTCTAGGTGTGACCTTATTCTTGAAATGCAATCTGGCCAAAAACATATACATTATTGAGCCATACAATGACTGATTTCTGAAACGCTATATACAAGAGTGTCCACAGGGCTTGGAACATCAGATGAAGCAGAGATATAGATTTGAGTGTCATCTGCCTATAAATGGATGCCAAGCTGTTGACTAACGCCCTGTCCACACAGCAGCTTTAAAAAAAATCTTCCAACGCTTCCAACGCTTCCAACGCTTCTCTGCCCATTGACTTTGAATGGGGGTGACGTCACTTTGCCTCGCTTTTCGCCGAACTGCATTGTTGGGAAGCAAAGCGAAGATTTACAGGATTTTCAGGATTCAAAAGTTGAGCAATGTTCAACTTTTGAAGCTGAGCTGGAAGCGTCAGCCAATCAAATCCCGTTTATGCAAATCTGACAGTACAAGCGCTAGCCAATCAAACTACGTGTAAGCTTGGAGAGCCAGACCGCAGTTCATTTCCTCATATTCCAAACGAGAAATTACGGGAGCAAATCACCCGGTTCTTTACGATCAGTACTATTTACCGGGATACAAACCGGAGGAACCAGGCATGGAGGGAGGTGGCAGAGACAGTGGGTGAAACTGGTAGGTTTTCGCCTGTTTGGAGAGTTTATATCCAGTTTACTTCGTTTTAACATTGCTATTGCTTTGTATGTCGGGGGCGGGAGATTCATGTGATTGGTTGTTGGTCGCGTTTCTCGCAAAAAATCCCCAAGCTTTCAGACACACCCACCTCCAAGATTTTCAAGATTTTTTCAAAGCTGCTGTGTGGACGGGGCGTAATACAACTAAGTGGCAGCTAGTAAAGAAATGCAAGAGCGGGGCTTAAGACAAAATCTTAGGACACACCACAAGACACATATTTACTTTCTGAACAGTACTATATGCCTATATTATATTATGCAAAATGTAAAACTCACTGTGAGGTCTCCGGAGATGTTGGCTCCAGCCAGGATCCCGGTGGCCGCAGGGAAGAAAATGGCGAACACTGAGAAGAATGTCTCCTCATCTCTAAAGTCTGGACCAAAGTTCTCTAAAAGGATAGCAGCTAAAAGAGAAGAGAACCAACACAGAGGAGAATAGTAAGTATTTTTCAGTAATACATTCTCAAACTGCATAGGTTAGGTCAGGGACACTTGAATAGGCAAAATGTTTGTACAAATCAAAAAAAGTGCAGACTTACAATTGTAGCCAAAGAATCCTTTGGGGTCTTTGCTTTCCATTGACATGAAGCTTCCTATGAAGTAGTTTGCGATGGCTGCCAGAAGGATCACCAGGAGGACGATCTGAGCCTGATAGACAGAGAGAGACAGACACAGATCGGGAGGATGGTATAATCAATGTGATGTTTTTATTTTAACAAATGATCTCATTACTGATCACAACATCTGCTGTTTGTGTTTGCATCTAGGATATAACTTGAGCCAACCACTGATCACTGATCAGGGTCAAGATTGTAACTCTAATTGCCCCTTTTTTTGTAACTGTAGCTGTAAATGACACGTGACAGTAGTAAATTGCAAATAGCAAGTTCTTACAACAAGATGGATGATTGGATTATACCAGATAATGTGGCTACGTTAACATGCTAATGTTTAGCAAGTAGCCTACTGTAAAATGTTCTAGCCTAATAGCATGCCATCGTTCTAAAACTCACTGCTAAACCAAAAGTACAGATGAGGGTAATGGGGAAGGGCATTAGATCTTCAGGTTTTTGGTCATGACCTGAAGATGATAAATAAATAAAGGTATTTCAATTCATCCTGGTGGGACCATGAATATCTAAACCACTCGTTAATGTAATCCAACCACTAGTTGTTTTAATTTGAATACAAACTATTATTTGATTGTCATGGTTAGTTACTTGTACTTTTACTTGTCCTTTATTAGAGATGTGTCTGTTGATTGTGTTTGTTTTTAGTGTCAGGATGTCTTTTTCTCTGCAAACAGAATCTACCTACGGGTACAAATAAATAACCTGAACCTGAACCTGATGGTGGTGGTAGAGGAAGTCAGGGAATTAACAACGTAGTATTCATCCTCTGGAGACCATGAATACTTGTAAATGGTTTCATTTTTGCCATACAACCAATATTGAGCTATTTCAGTCAGACCAAAGGCACATGTTTGAGGCTTTAATATTAACAGTAGGGAGCTATAATTTACTATCAGCGTCATATGTCAGTCTATGAGATGTCCTCTGAGGATGTTCAGTGTTCTGTCCTACCTTGGCTTCCCACTCCATCCCTGCTACAGAGATTCCCAGCAGCAGGATGACAGTCAGAGTCCCGACGATACGAATATCATTTAGCTCATCAGTCATCAAAGCATCGACATCCTGCAACCAACAGCAGGAACAAGATCAATATGAGGATCTATGCAAAACAATCTGACACAATTCAAATGGTTATACCAAGTTATTTCTTACGTTAAGCATCTCAACGACTGTCTCTGCAAAGCCTACGACGTACATGGCCACAGCCACTGCATTGGCAAAAGCAAAGATGAGACCGATGGACCCTCCGAACTCCGGTCCCAGACTCCTGGAGATCAGGTAGTACGCTCCGCCTGCACAGCAGTGACTCAGGTATTAGTCATTGTTTCCTTATGGGGTACCGTACATTTGAAAATTACCTTTTATTCTCAGGGACATTCTAGCGTTGATGGTGGTTGCCAACCCAGAAGTCTTTAGGTTGAATATTGCGAGTAAAATCACCACTTCAGTTCTCTTACAACCTCTTGACTAGGGATGGGTATCGTTTGAAATTTTTCGATTCCGATTCTGCTTATCGATTCCGGTTCTTATCGATTCCCCGTTTCGATTCCAAAATTGTTAAAGAAAAAGCTCTAATGTTTAGAAATATCTTAATTTTTTCAAGCTTTTAACTGACAACCGGGTCCGGGGTGCTAGTGCTGGCTATTGATGTCATACTCGGGCTCGGAGACCGCAAGCCATAAAAGACTGTACATTCTTTCATCTCGATGCCGTGCTGTCTTCAATGTTTGCTTAAATTATAAGTGCAACCTGACGAACAAGCTATTAGCTTGCCACAGGCATTGCACTGTGCCTTGCCTTTCTCTTTTTGTGTGTAGTGGAGCCACACTTTTGAGCGTTTACCGCAATGCATATTTGGTGTTATGAGGTGACTGAGCCCGAGCCGTGCATGCTGCTGGGTATCTAAACAAATCAAATCACACGCTGCTGTTCCGTTGATGCGTGACGTCGTCATGTTACTACAGGTCCTTACAGATAGCTACGTAGCCTTAGCCTACATCCGTGCAGACATGTAGGCTTTCTTAGCAATACTAAAGGGTTAGTCTACCGCGTTTAGGAACCGTTAAGCAGAACCAAAATTGTGTATTTTGTATGGGTACCCGGTACCCGGCATTTTCTTATCGGTTCTCATCTGGAACCGAGTTTCGGTTCCCAACCCTACTCTTGACTGAGCCATCAATCAACTATAGCTATCAGTATTACTTATATGTTCTTTATCCAGTGGTTTTTACGAAAGAAAAAGGTTTCATATGTCTGAAAGTTGGCTGCTAAATGTTAGGGTTTTTGGCTCTCATAATATGTTGCTTTAAAAATAATCTGTATTTCAGAATAACTGGGTGGCAAACTCCACAATAATCAGATGACATTTTCAAAATAAAAGCATGTAGTTGCTGTCATCACCTCCTCGTACGAAGCCATTGGTTGCTATAGCAGAGGTGGACAGACCGGTGATGGTGGTGACGACACTCGCCATCAGAATGATCGCAATGGTGAGACCTATTAAACATAACAAAACATAAACTAACTAAGAAACACAGTTTGGAAAATTATGAAACAACAGTTTTGATTAATCATATCATTTCCAGAACTGATTATTCAAGCAGGCAAACAGGCCCAACATTCTCTAATGATGAACTTACCATACCCATTAGCCGTTAGCTCAAATTGATAAATCAGCTAATTTCAAGCTTTCACAGAACTTTTATCAATGTAATCCAATGGCTCTCATTATATATTCCTGAACATCAATGTTTAATTCACAATATTAGTTAATTGTTTACTGAGGCTTTTTCTTAATGTAAACATATTCCATGAAAAGTCAAAAAACAATACTGTAGTGCGTCTCTCAATTATTTCTGACTTCCTGTCTGTGGCTCTCAGCTCCATGCCCAATGGTCCCAACTGATGAAGTCACATTTTTAAAAGGGAATAGAAATGTATATTTTATCCAACATTACACAAACAGTGGGAAAATTGTGAAATTGTTAGGGACATTATTCATTCACGGATTAATCCACGTTTGGTTATGAGTATTTGTGGAAGCAGGACAATGTATATGGGACACGGCACAGAGGCACATGATGGTACAACCACAATACTTTTTATTAGACACATTCAGTGTTGGTTTAGGGCCCCGCAGCCACTAAGGGCCCCCTAGCAAAAAGAAAAAGAAAAAGAAAAAAAAAGAATAATCTCAGTACACCGTCGCCGTGATAAGTATGTTTAATTAATGTTGTTAATATGCCTACATTGCCTACTCTCAAAGTAATGTATTATATTATTGAGTCAATAATATAATACATTAACCGTGCCATACCTGAACCTCATCATGACACTAGAGAGGACGGCAGGATTGTAATTTCCTGTGTTCAGTGAATGCAACAGAGGCAAGACACCAGACCAACAGAGAGTTGAATGGAAATAAACATCTGTTTTATTGGCTTACAGGTACCTATCCTGTGAGCTGTGACAATGTTTAAAATAAACTGTCAGTCGGACTCAGAGTTTTGGAAGAAAAAATAGTGGTGGCTCACACAACAACCCCGGAGCCACAACTTGAGCCAGGTGAACAAGGTATGTAAATGTCAATAAACTTCCAAATTATGCGAACATGTAAGCAAAGCATAAATTACAGCTACGTTGAGTTCTTTGAATCGCGGGGGTAAACTAAACCGTTAGCAAGTAGCTATAGCTAGCCAGATATATTAAATAAACAGGTTGTCATACAATCTAAATGTTTAGTTTTTTAGCGTTACCTGGTAATTTCAAAGAAAGTTCTCAAGGAAATGTTGACTTACTGTTCAACATGAAGCTAGAAGCTACCTTACAGTACACAGCTGATCCTGAGTCCTGTCAGTTAAAGTGTTTCATAGTTAGCTTAGCTAAGCATCAACCTAGCACTGAAATATATGGATTTTATGTGACAGTATATCTGAGAAAAAGTCAGCTGAAATGGTGGCATAGTTGCCACTGCTTTACGTGTCGACAGCATGTTTGAACGTATTTGCAGCAGTAAATGTGGCTGTTTGGCCAATGGCCACTGACGTTGCCATAACAACACCTGCATTTAAATATGCAACCTTTTTGTGACAGATTTTTGCATGAAATTATAATTATTATGAATGATATTCCTATTGACAGCTAGTTTCTATGTGAACCATCGGGAGGACCGGGAGGGTGTGTGTGGCGCGAGAGAGAGACCTTACGTGTATTGTTGTTGTTGTTAGCATCTGGTGCTAGCTAACTGCTCTAACGGATATAAGGAGCTGTTTAAATGAAAACAGAGGAGTGACATTTCGCCGAAAACTGCGCCGAGCACTTCACTTTATGCAGGTAGCCAGACAGTGGGACATTGTGGGAAAAGTCAGCACACTCAGCACGGATAGTGCGCGCAACATGATTGCAGCGTCCAGGCAGCTCCCGTTCGAGCATATGCCTTGAGTTGCACATAGCTCCAACGATCCAACACACACACACACACACACACACACACACACTTTGTATTGTATTATTGNCGACAGCAAAAAACTCTTGTTTTATCATAAATGCCACGTAAATCCAGTGCGCACAGCGCATTGCGCAACACTTTATTGCTATCCTCCACGATAACGTCCACCTTTCCATATTTTTGGTTTGGAACATCGACATGTGAGGGAAGGAGGCATTGACGCCTTTCGGGTGACAGTGGTTGCCTGCCAAGGGAAAAACCCTCTCACTCGGGGTGCTTGTGGCTGGAATAGCCAGGTAGCTCCTCGAAAGCGGGGGAAGCGGTGCACGTGTTTTGCCCACCACTCCAGTGGATTATCCATTGTGGGGATATGCGGTGTCCGCTGGCAGTAATCCCGTAGCTCATCATCCGCATCACTGTTGACCCGTGTTTTCTTGCTGTTCGTTTGCCTCTGTTCAGTGCTGACGCCGGTCCGTTGCTCACTGGTGCTAGCATTACTGCTAGTGGTAGCTGTCGGCAGCGGGTGTTTCATCTCCAGATGGTTGCGCATAGCAGATGCATTTGTATTGTACTTCAGTACAGCTGTACACAACTGACAATTCACTGTGGAGTTGGTTACATCTTCGTTGAAGTACTGCCATACATAAGAATGTCGGACGTGTTTTGGAGCATTTTGCAGCGCCTCGTTTACCTCCATTTTTTTCACGACTAGTTGACTAGGGCCTACAGCGCCGACTAGTGGTAAAGGTAGTCGACTAGTCGACTAGTCGATTAGTTGGTGAAACCCCTAGTAAGAACGCACTAGAGTGAGGGGGGCCCCCGAGCCAAAGCTCGCTGAGGGCCCCCAAAAGTCTAGGTCCGGTCCTGGGGTCTATTAATGGGAATAGTTGATAAGAATAGAACATTAACCTGTAAGTATTGTGGCTACCAAATAGTACATCTAATGAGACTTTCTGATCTGTTGGCACTTGAAGGAGAATGACCTCATACTTGGATTCTTCTCAAACATTTAAACTCAATGTACCCACCGATTCCAGCGTGGCCAACAATCCAGGTCATTCGGATGAAAAGCATCACACCCCAGATATTCAGCATGCAGCGGACCTGTAATGCACAAACATGTTAGTCTTCTGTGGGCCAGCCTGTAACCCCAGATGGGAGATGAGTCTACGCTACAACAATTGCTGTTGAAAACATTGATTTGATCAGATAAGATGAAATATCACAGTGAGAAACAGAGGACTACTCCTTTAAATGTTCCTGTTCAGAACACTAACCAGGACTCCTTTGACCCAACCAAACTTGATAGTTCCTCCTTTAGCATTCTTTGCCGCCAACGCCGCCGCTGCCTCCTCAGCTGCTGAAGGCTCCTCTCCATTGGCCAGTCCGTCTTCAAACGGATCCTGACAACCAATCACAGCCAAGGGGAAAAGGGTGACAGAAAAAAAAACAGGAGAGTAATCAATTAGTGGATCATGAAAAAGAAAAATATACCTACATCTGAAGAGGCCCAATTGTGCTTTTTGGGCTTTTCCCTTGAGTTCTATAGGTTTTTGAGTATGTAAATGGTCTGCAAAGGCTAAAATCCCTGTGTTCCCTCCAGAGGGAGTTTCTCTCCCACACACTCCCCCTCCCTGCCTGAAACACCTCGATTGGATTCCTTTGTTTACTTTCGTGACATAGTGACCTCACTAGGTAATACTTGCACTTCTATTGGCTGGCGATCCAACACATTGTACGTGATAGGGGTGGGACATCTCTAAGCGGTTGACAAATCCCAAAAGAAGCGGTTGGCTAACCAATCAGAACAGACTGGGCTCTGGTTTCAGACAGAGGGTGAAAAGAGGTGCTGCAGCACAGGCAGTATGAGAAAAATAAAGAGCTATTTGAACATTAAAGCATGGAGACATGTCACAGTAGAGGCACAACATACAAATATGAGCCTAAAATAATTAGCATATTGGTATCCCCTTAAAAATAAATGCTTTAGTGGATTTTGTACGTCATCCAACCTCCTGCTGTTAGAATACTATCAGTGTACAATGTACGGCTATGTTGCAGCTACCTAGAGGAGTGGGATGCCTACAGGGTCATGAGATGCAGCATTGTGCTTGTGTGCTTGTGTGCTTGTGTGCTTGTGTGTGTGTGTGTGTGTGTGTGTGTGTGTGTGTGTGTGTGTGTGTGTGTGTGTGTGTGTGTGTGCGCGCGCATGTGTGTGTGTGTTTATTTGTTGGGGTCATGCCTCCATGTCACTAAGCCCACTCGGAGTCTCTGAGATGGAGTGCAGGGAATGTTTTCTGTTTTCAGTTTGCATACCTCTAATTACCGCCCATAACTAAACATTAACCTGAGAAAAAATGGAGGAGCTGCATTTGATTTGGTCTTCAAATGAATGAAAGTTTAGTAGAACTTTCTTACTATTAACTATCATTTATATTACAACTGCTACTCTGAAGATTATCATATCAATTAATAATACAGATATTTGTTATGTTTTTAAATCATGTATGATAGGTTAAGATTAGACTATTGATTCCTTGCAGAAATTCACAAGTATACATACTTCAAACATACTATATATATTAGGAATGTGATGATGTGCAGAATGAGTACCTTTACATTTTGAGTACATTTACTACACTATTTGTGTAGGAATTTAATGTAACTTGTTATGCTACGCTGTTGTAGTGCTACTTTTACTTCACAGTTACTTCAGAGTATTCGAGAACTTCACCATCCACTGTTTAAAAGTGCGGTATTGGCAGAGGAGGGAGAAGTATACTCAGATGATCTTGGACTTATAGTAAAAGTAGAAGTACCGGAAAGTAGGCATACTCTGTTACAAGTAAAAGTCCTGCATTCAACAGAATAATACATATGATTTTTTAAATAATTATTGATCATTAAAGTGCTATCAAAGCTGGTAAAGGTGCATCTAGTTTGAATGACTTTGTATACTGCAGGGTAGCTTGTACAAAACTGGAACTAAAGTCTGATTTAAGACTTGATTATATTTCACATCATTAATCCAAATCAGTAAAGTAGGCTAACTAAAGGTATTAAATAAATGTAGAGGCGCACAAGTACATAATTTACCTCTGAATTGTAATGGTGTAGAAGTTCAAAGTATACAATAATTAGAAATACTTAAGTAAAGTAAAGTAAGTATCTATAGGCTATGATGTGTAATGCTATTAGGGGAATGAAAACACATTTTATTTGTACTTTATCGAGTTCATCGTGCAGCTCCGACAGCGACGGTCTGCCCCACTTCTCCCCGAAAGGCGCAGCGGTCTGCCGGTAGAAGTCGATGTTGGGCACGGCGTCTATGGTGTTATGTCCGAAGGTCCTCATGTAGTAGGTGTTGGAGTGGGAGTCGGAGACGTGCGTATGTCCCGTGCCCGTTGAATGGAGGCTGACCGAGTCGCTCCGCACCGTGTCCGGCTCGTGGAAGACATCCGGCGGGAGCCCGATATCCATGGCGCTGCCCAGGGCGCCTGCATCCAGGAAGCCCACCACCCTGAACCGGCCTTTGGACTCCTCGGGCGGCTTGGATGCATCTGTGGAGGCCGGGGCGGCTGCTGCTTCTGTCACCGTGTCCACCTGGAAGCGGCTCTGAGGGGAGCCGCCGCTCTTCAAGGCCGGCTTCTGTCCCGACATGTCCTCCCGGATTAGACGCTCGAAAGAGTCACTTCTAATGAACGGTTACCGTGTCAAAAACACCTGCTCTAAAGCCGAGGGGAGGTCGGGGCAGCAGCTTCGCAGCATGTAGTACCAAACAGTCCCAGCAGACACACACAACCGCAGGCTGGCAGAAGAAGAAATCATTTAAGTGTCCAAAAGAAACATTTACAAACTAAAGTTAAACACAGACTGTCATCACCTCCTCTGCGAACTCTGGGTAATGGAGCGGCCAGGACGTGACGTGCGTAAAGGACACCAACTCTCTCTCTCTTTGACTCAGTGTCTCTCTCCGCCTATCAATCTGTGTCTCTCCCTCTCCATCAGTCTATCTGTCCATCCATCCACGTGTTGACGTGCGTGTCGTCCCTTCAGATGGCGACTCAAACGGTGTATTGTCATCCGTCTTGTTCCCTCTCTCCTCCTCTCTCTGGACTCTCGAGACATCTCAGCATGACGGGTACCCGGCGGAGAGGAGGAGGAGGGGGATGAGGAGGAAGGGGAAGGAATGATGGATCGGTGTCCGTTACGCACCAAACTTTGGCACGCGTCGTGGCGCATCCATTTCGGGAGGAAAAGAGAGGAAGAGACAGAAAGGATGATGAGAGGGGGACATGTGACCTTGCCTCATGTAGTTCAGATCACACTGGAGCGTGGGTCAGGTTATATTAACTGCAAGTGCCCTGACTGACTGCACAACTGACGTGGAAACCAAACAGAATAAATTAAAACAAAAAGTAAAAAAAACATAAAAAATATAAAAACGTCAAATGAATATCTTGAATGTGTGTGTGTGTGTGTGTGTGTGTGTGTGTGTGTGTGTGTGTGTGTGTGTGTGTGTGTGTGTGTGTGTGTGTGTGTGTGTGTGTGTGTGTGTGTGTGTGTGTGTGTGTGTGTGTGTGTGTGTGTGTGTGTGTGTGTGTGTGTGTGTGTGTGTGTGTGTGTGTGTGTGTGTGTGTGTGTGTGTGTGCATCGTTTGCATAGGGAACAACAGCTGCTTTCTCTGACAAAGTGCTTGATGCTGGAGCCAAACACTGGACAATACAAGGACAGAATAAAGGGGACCAGTTCGACCAATTTCACTTTATTAAACTTATCTAAGATTACATTTGTGAGTTATAAGCAACATGTCATCATCATTATGTCACACGTTTGCGGTTCTTTTACTGCAAACATATGTTCCTTAAAGGTCCCATGTCATGGCCATTTCTACTGGTCACAATTCCATTGTTGAGGTCTACTAGAATAGATTTATATTGTGCAATGTTCCAAACTCACATTGGTTTCTAATCTGTATAGTATGTGTATTCACTCTCTGTCCTAAACGGCTTGTTGGAGCTCCTGCCCCCCCGCCCCCCTCCCTGTGAGCCCAGTGTGCGCCGATTGGTCAGCTCGGCCAATTAGTCAACCACCAGAGAGGCTCCGCCCATGTCTAACACAGTCCGATTAATGGTAAAGTTGTCCATAAAAAACTATTATATTCGTAAAGTGTACAGCTAATATATCTATATATATATCAATTAATTTGATATAAAAAAATGACACATTAATTATAGGAGTGTAATACTTTTACAAAAACTATAGTAATAATATGCATTAATTATGACAATGTCATACTATTACTAGGAGTGTTCTATAGTGTGTTCAAAAAGCAACTACAAAAACACTATATATTATACCGTAGTTACTATTTAAAATAATATAGGAATACTACAAAGAACTAGATACATAGTATTACTATTGAAATATTATAGGAGTACTTTAGCTAATAAAATGGCACGGTAGAAAAAAACTATAGTAAGACGATAGCTGGTGAAAAATACTACAGAACACTACAAACTTACTATAGGACACTATACAACTTTTATAGTATACTATAGTAATACTATAGTTCATTTTCGTAAGGGTCGGCTGGCCGGCTACGAAAGTATGTAACTTAACAAATTTTCGACGGATACGCAGCGCCACGTCAAGAATATATTGTTTTACGTATAAAATTAATTTGATACATATATATCAGGGGTTCTCGAAACTTTTTGTTTATGCGGACCACTATTGGTAGTTATCAAGGATTGTTCGGCGCGGGACACCTCATATGCGAAACCGTAAAAATAAGATAAAAGCTTTAGTGTTAAAACGCCGAGATGTTTGTTATAGTTCCCATTATAGACAATCAAAAGAAAAATTTGAAGGCCTATCTGATACTTTTGTGACAGGTGTCTGTCTGCGTTGTTTATGTTCTCAAAGAGGACGGCGGAACGTATGTGAATTAGGTGATCCCAAAGCAATGCCACAAGTGCGCACGCGCGCAGTGCACTCACAAAACGGGGCAGACAGGGTTAACAAAAGAAAAAACTACCGCTATGGCGGGGGGTAGTCCTACTTTAGGTTACGTGTACTGCAAA
>NW_011348994.1:0-4973 GCF_000735185.1 Notothenia coriiceps | reverse complement strand
TGAGGAGAACTCCTCAACCTTCCTCGTCACTTTCTCCACGTTGGTCCCCTTCTGGGATGCAGAAGAAGGGGAACGGGTTTTCGGTGTTTTACTTTTTTTTAACATTCTTCTTTTCACTTTTTTACACCTGGCTGTGTGTGGACCTTCAACCCTTCTTCCGTGTGTCTTTCTTTTTCTTCTAAGTTTAGACATTGTTTTAACATTCTTTCTTGTCACTTTTGTTCTTAGCACCTGCTAGGTGTGGACTCTTTCAACCTCTTCCGAGTGTTTCTTTTCTTTCTCATTTTTCACCGAGCTGTCTGTCTTCCTTTTGTATTTGCGTGGCATGATGGATTTTGGTCTAAAATTAAGAATGTCAAATAGTTTTAGTGATCAAATGTAAGAATACAATGTACAATAACAATAAAATACAATAAAGTAATATATAGTAAATAGGCCCTTTGGCACAAATCACCCCAAGCCCACCATTTTGAAAAAAATGCATCCCCCAGCTGTTTTGAGCTAGCATCATGCTAACTGTATAGACTCATGGTGTAGCTTACTAAAGCACTAAAACATGTGTGAACTGTTTTCAAAGTTCTCTAAATTGTTCAAACACAGCAATCAAAAAACCTTGATCATAGAAATTTTACTTCGGAGGGCAAAAAATTGTTTTTTGAACTTAAATGTGCTTACCTCTCAAGCCATGTGTCTCCCTTCTTTGCAGGATGATTGAAATGGATGCCTCTTCAAAAATATGTGGTCACATGACCAACTTCTTCTATGGTTTTCTAGATAAAAGGGGTGGCAATACTTGCCCCTTGGCACAAATTACCCCACTCTCCCCTACTTATGCTGACACATGTCCACAGTCTTAAGAAGTGCAGTTAAAGAGGATTTTACCTCCACACAAGCCTGAACTGGTTGCTCTAATGGAGCTGAGAGGAAATAGAATTGCATAGCCTAGCCAAAGAGGGAGGAAAGGTGTAATGGGGTGGACCCTCCCCCCCACATTACTGTCCCTCTGCAGGTGGTGAAAGTGAAGAATTCCCGGGGAGGGCAGGAAGGAAGCAAAGGCCTAGGTGTAGCGACTGCAGAGAGCCCAGTCTTCCTCTGTTATTTAGTGCGGAGTGGCCTCGAAATTAAAGGACCTGGGGAAAGTCCAGGAAAACCAAGTAACATTATTAGACTGCAGAGGAACCTCGCCAGGAGATGATACGGGTAATAACAGTGTGTGAGCATGAGAAATGCATGCAGGACTAACTTCATTCTGCAGTTATTCTCCATCAAACCTGATTTATCAGTCTGAATTTGTATTACCAAGCCTATAAATGCTAAAGAAAAAATGTACTCAAAGGAAATGCATCGAAGAAATTGCCCTGAGGTAGAGTTGGGTGTATTGTATGGCCTTAACCTACAGATTGAGACCGCTAATGAGCCTCTGCAACAAAATCACAGCTATTGTGTTGACATTCCTGACCTGTGCGAGGACCATAGAGGCGAGGACCCATGGCCGACACTGATTAAGCCTGTCACAAACAGTATGACTGTCTCTTCAATGTGCAGCTTTCTAATAAACTTCACAGATTTACACCATTTTCTTTCTGGCAGGCTAAAGCCAAACATGTTTAACTTTTTTGCAGATAATTTGGAGGTGAAAGGCCGTGTTTATCAGGCTAACAGAGCTCATTCTCATTCCCCAAACACCCCAGCTCTTTTTACAGCCACTTAATTAGAGGGGCAGGGCTGATCTCGTTCCTCTGTGGCAGAATAAAGGTTGGGGAGCAAAAATAGAAAGTGCATTCTCACATGGCTGCACAAATTGAGGCCCCTTAATTTTGTTTTCAGCAGACTGCGAAGCCTCAAAACACATTTAGATGAATTGTGGAATTTCGTATCAGGCCACATAAGAGTTCAGGCCAGGTCAAGATGATTCACAACACTACCAGAAGCTCCAGAACTACTTAAAAATGTATGTAAAGGGCTACAGCTGCCCATTTCTTAGAGAAAATACATGGTGACAGGTGACCCATTAAAGGTGGGTTGGTAATTTTGAAGAAACCAGCTCGAGTGCGCAAGAATTTGTAAAAATACACAGCCGAAAACATTTGCCACTTCCTTACAGAGCCCCTCCTCCAACACACACGAACGCGCACATGACCAATGAGGGCACGAGATAAGCTTTATCTACAATACAGTGTACTAAGAACCGCTACATACATACATACATACATACATACATACATACATACATACATACATACATACATACATACATACTACATACAGCTACTACAGACGGCAACAAAAGTCAGAAATTATACGATTTAAAATAAAAGCAATAATTGTGGATTGATATTATTGAGTAAGAACATGTTTTTATGAACCACAAAGCTTCTGGTCTTCCACGACCCGACCGGAGAAAAAGACGAGCTGCAGGCACGAAACACATTACCAGTAGAAATACATTGCTTTTAAAATCGTTCTGTGTGACACGAAAAAAAGGGGATAATCGTGTTGGTGAACACGAATCAATAGATTACATTTCGTGACTATAACAAGAAATGCCATGAGACTGGGTTGCTATGTCACTGCCTATGGCTGTGGAGAGGTCTTTATAGGTCATAGTCATGGTCACTGAGCTGGAGAGACCATGCAGTGAGGTCAAGTGCTGCCTTTGTGATGTGAATGTTTGAAAGCAGCCACCCATCATGCTCCCACTGTGATCGTTTTTTCTTCAAATGGAACGAAATAATATACATTTTAAAGGTTTTTATTTCAATAAATAAAAGCTTTGCAGTTTTTGGTCGACTTGGCATTCGTAGCCACTTGCTGGTTAGTGAAGGTAAAACTGGTGGTGGGAAAAGTGTGTCCAACTTATCTTTGTCAACAGCAAAACCAGCCCCTGATCAATTGCCAATTTATTTTTACTTTTGATTAGTTTCTTGTTGGGCATACAATGCACATTGTACCCCTCAATTATGACACAAGTCTTATCATCATAGCATTGAATGTCATTAGGGTGTCACAAAAAGACAAAATGTTTTATATCTAACATTTAAAAAAATGGCATTAAAAAGTCATAGTTTGTTATGTCATCATCATCAAACCTAAATGGAAAATCCAGCAAGGAAATCCTAGGGATAAGGCAATATTGAATGCCTTCTTCATAGACAGAGGACAATATTTATTATGTGAAAGGATAATCGGCATAGATCTATGAAAGTGTAGGCACAGAAACATTTTGTCTTAAAGAAGTAGCAGTAATAAAAACTAGAACATTCCAAGTATAGCGATCTGTAAATTACTTAGTCAGTATGTACAAATCATATATGACTCAAGGTTCAGCATCTAACATCTGAGCTGCAGCTGTTACATCAAATGGCTGCTGCTCCTCTTAAACATCATTTAAGCAGTGTGATGACATTCTTGGAGCGAAGATCTGGAACACAAGGAGAACACTGGAGAGCTTTGAACTGATGTCCAACACTGAAGATGTATTACAAGTTACGGCCAGAGAAATGACAAAGACATTTCCTGACACACACTGAAGTTTTTCCCCAATATTGAACTAATCCCAAGAAATGGTCCACATTTTATGGGAAAATAATACAAATCTGTATCTATAGGGATATCCACCCTGCTCTCTAACCCTCTACGTCAACTTTATAAAACAATAATCTTTTTATTAGGAGAAGAGATTGTTGAATGACTGCATTCGGACAAGCAGAGTCCATTATCAGGATCATATCTGGACACTGCTGTGGTTGGATTCGAAAGCACTAAGGAAAGGCTTGCTTTATCTTTCAGGGAGAAACGGCTCTCCCAAGGCTGTTTGTCTGTGCCTAGGAAAGAGGACTGAAAGGACAGTTTACCCATAGTGCCATAGAAATAGTTCCCTATCAAGTAGTTCATATCTAAATACATGTAGGCACAAATGCTTGATGACAGCCCCTGGTGCCTGAAATGACATGGGTGTAGTGAGTCATCAAGATCTTAAAGCATTAAGAGGAGGTGGAGGATGACAGATAAATTAAAAGTCACATTTGGTCTCCTTTAGCAAAGAAAGGTAACAACTAATAGTCATGTGTATATTGCAAGGTAAAGAGTGTGACTTAAGGCCTGAGTGACCGTGAAAAAAGGAGCAGGTCTATGCATTATAATTTTGATTAATTAATCCAACAAAATGTCAGTCCAACTCTTGCACTTACAACATATGTAAGAGCAAGAATGTTGCATTTCACATTTAATGCAAACATCTTAATTTTGAGATGCATCATTTTTACATTTAGCTTGTGCCCATCCCCGTCCATCACAATCTTCTGGAGAAACTCAAGGTTGTCAGGAAAGCTTAAATCGATGAAGAGCAGACAAACCCCACATTAGCGCTGCATGGATTGTCTCTAAATGGTCTCTTTTTTGTTCACATCTCCAGGCTTAGTCAATTTCAGATTATCTAAATAATGATAAAAGATGGTCCGTCTACCACTAGGTATCCATGTTTCTACACTTGAGTAAGTGAGACAGACACTGTGCTGACTGACAGTGAGGGAAGACATTGGCTTCAGTGGATAGTTTCCAAGACACATTCAATTAATATACGCCATGATATATTGCTTAATCTGTCCTGATAGCTGATAAACTATTTAAAGGTGATCTATCATGCAAAATGCACTTTTGTACGTCTTTGATACATGAATATGTGTCTCCGGTGTTCCAGGGAACTCACCAAGTGTCAGAAAACAGAACCCTCTCTATTTTCCTCCATACCCAAATCTCTTAAAAATGGGCTGCAACGGATCTGATACAGACTGATCCAGATTTGAACACTTCTATGACGTCACAGAAGTGGCGCTACGGCTATTGGGCCAACTCCACCAATCAGGAGGAGACAGCCACGGACATTGCCGTTCGAAAGCGCTGGAGACGCTGTAGTACATATGCCAGGCCTGTAGATGGTGCTGTTCTCAGAGAATCAGCCCATGAAAAGACAG
>NW_011348993.1:38969-40816 GCF_000735185.1 Notothenia coriiceps | reverse complement strand
TCAGTATGTAGTGTCTCTACTTTAAAGAGTTCTCTCCTGCTGATGTTCAGGTGTATATCAGTATGTAGTGTCTCTACTTTAAAGAGTCCTCTCCTGCTGATGTTCAGGTGTATATCAGTATGTAGTGTCTCTACTTTAAAGAGTCCTCTCCTGCTGATGTTCAGGTGTATATCAGTATGTAGTGTCTCTACTTTAAAGAGTCCTCTCCTGCTGATGTTCAGGTGTATATCAGTATGTAGTGTCTCTACTTTAAAGAGTCCTCTCCTGCTGATGTTCAGGTGTATATCAGTATGTAGTGTCTCTACTTTAAAGAGTCCTCTCCTGCTGATGTTCAGGTGTATATCAGTATGTAGTGTCTCTGCTTTAAAGAGTCCTCTCCTGCAGGAGCTCCAACAAGCCGTGTAGGACAGAGAGTGAATACACATGCTATACAGAGATGCTGTTTGAGAAACCAATGAGTTTGGAACATTGAACAATGTAAATCTATTCTAGTAGACCTCAACAATGGAATCATGATCAGTAGGAATGGCCATGACATGGGACCTTTAATGTTCAAAAAGCTCTTTATTCTCCTCATACTGTCTGTGCTGCAGCACCTCTTTTCACCCTCTGTCTGAAACCAGAGCCCAGTCTGCTCTGATTGGTTAGCTGGCCAGCTCTGTTTTGATTGGTCAACCGTTTATCCAAAATAATGTGTTGGAGCGCCAATAGAAGCGCAAGTCTTACATAGTGACGAGGCTTTTTTCTCTCCCTCATTGTTCAGTCTGGCATTTTGAAGATTCCTCCTTTAATTTTAAGTATAAAAAAGGCCCATAAATAATGTTGGAAACCTTTGTGCTCTTGCAGCATTCAGAGGAGACGCTCCTGTATGATTTGTTAAAACAAGGCTTCTCTTGGATGGTTTTATAATGATGTCGATCAGCGCCACCTTCACCTCTGTTTCCCAGGGGTCACTGCTTCTAACAGGAAACACAAATTACCTCCAGTCTCGTCCGCCTTCACACCGCAGAGTCTCAAACAGCAGCTCATACGGCTCACTCAAATCAAATCAAGTGGAAATCGGAGAGTTGCTTTCAAAGGTCAGGTATTATACAATTTTTAGGCCTCTCACATAGGTCTCAGATACAAATATATGAAAAAACATGTCTATGAAGTGTTTTGCTCAAAATACCAAACAGATCACCCATTCTAGACTCACCCCCCTCTATTTCAGCCCTGTTACTAAAGAGCTGATTCTGGGTCAGTGATTTTAAAAAAAGAACAACAAATTCTACCCAGAAAGCCAGCTAAGTGGTGCCGTGATGAAACGCCATATCATGTTCAAAACCACATCAAGGATTATCTCTGAAACAGTACGGAGCTCAAACTCCTTTTCTCCCAAGGTGAGTTCCTTTACACACACTCTCTCCAGTGCAGGTTAGCTCTGAGTGTTAGCGATGCTTGCTAATGTAAACAAAGACCATATTACTTCAAAAACACTTTGCCAATTGTTTTTGATACAGCAACGTTTCTGAAAAGTTGTCATGACGCAGCAAATCTGGATCAGCTCCGTTGTTTCTCCGTTTTTAGAGATGTGGGTACGGAGGAAAAGAGAGAGAGGGTTTTATTTTCGGACACTTTGCATTTTGCATAATAGGGGACCTTTAATGTTGTTTATTACACAGTAGTACACTGCTGAGTATTTGAAGAAAGAACACAATAAGGACATCATTTTAAAGCTTAGATTATCCTCTTTCCAACAGAGAGCATACACTCAAACTGTGTTTTGGAGAGACACACACACACACACACACACACACACACACACACACACACACACACACACACACACACACACACACACACAC
>NW_011348993.1:37653-38945 GCF_000735185.1 Notothenia coriiceps | reverse complement strand
GCAGTGTATGTTCCCCGAATTGACATGAAAGCACTGACAAATATGAATATACTGTAGTCAACTTCATTAAAAAGTTATTAACGTGCCTAAACTCAGTAATTCACAATTTGTACGCATGACAACACACTTTGTACGTGTTTGGTTCTCTCGCCGCACAGTGAAGCGTTCCCGCATTGACGTCACTTCCGGCTTCCCCCAAAACTTCACAATGAGTCGAAGGAATTTCCCCGCAATGTTCGAAATTATTGATATTTATCGGAACGGTATCGCACCTTCTTTTTTAAACTGACGGTTCGAGGTGACTAGTAGCCCAATATTTCATTGCACAACAGTTGTTGGGATGCTGTCACAGGCTCTTTAAACTGTCGCACTTTCTGTTGTTTCTATCGCACATTGCCGGTATGAAAGGGTCTGTGCCGGAAATATCAAACATTTAATAAGTGAAAAACAATGAATAAGACTTAACGTATTAATAATAATTAATTATATGTATTCCGTTTGGATGTAGGATTTTTGACTGTTTAGAGCAGCAGTGATCTTCAGCAGAGAGCTAAGCGCTGTCAGACCGGACCTAACCCTGAAAAGTATTATCATCTNCAGAAAGACAAGTTTCATGGACTTTCAGTTGTGTTTTGAAGAGCATTTGAATTGAATTACAAGATTAGATATACTTTAGTTGATCTAAAATATTGATGTGTTCAAATGCTCTTCAAAACACAACTGAAAGTCCATGAAACTTGTCTTTCTGTATTTGTGAATGAAGCGCCATCTCCTGGTTAAAACCTGAAATTGAAAATCTTGCAACGCCCTCTTGGAAATAGTGGGAGGGCTTAACATTCCTCTATACTGGTCTTTGGCTGGTGGTAGGCAGGAAGCTGTAAGCTGGAGTCCGAAATTCAGTGCTCCATCTGTAGTTAAGTCTTGTTCATTGTTTTTCACTTTTATCAAATGTTTGATATTTCCGGCACAGACACCTTCATACCGGCAATGCGCGATAGAAAAAACAGAAAGTGCGACAGTTTAAAATATGCGAACACAAACACAGACTGGGGGTTGGGAGATCACAGGAGGGGGGAGAGCTGTGGAATGTGACCACCATCCCCCTTGGGAGACTTACTACACACATTGCGATNTTGTAGTACACCAACATGGATTAAACGTGTGTTTTTTTTTACCACAATGTTGGGGAAATGAATGGATAAAATGCAGGGATTATTATTATTATTATTATTATTCCCACTCCGATCGGGACACTAGGTCCACCGTTCCCCCAGCATCGAGGCTCCCCCCGT
>NW_011348993.1:32815-37614 GCF_000735185.1 Notothenia coriiceps | reverse complement strand
AAAAATGATTTAAAATACTTATTTTTATTTTGAATACATCATAGTATTTTTCAAAGTTCAGGATAAAAACTTGAACTTTCAAATAAATTGCATTTTTTTGAATGATCAAAACTTATGACCCTGAAATAGCTCCATAGTTAAGTCTTGTTCATTGTTTTTCACTTTTATTAAATGTTTGATATTTCCGGCACAGACCCTTTCATACCGGCAATGCGCTATAGAAAAAACAGAAAGTGTGACAGTTTAAAATATGCGAACACAAACACAGACTGGGGGTTGGGAGATCACAGGAGGGGGGAGAGCTGTGGAATGTGACCACCATCCCCCTTGGGAGACTTACTACACACATTGCGATGGCCAATTAGTTTTAAACAAAGAGTTTGCAGCATACAGCATCGGCAACATGGGGGGTGGGGGCTTCTCAAAAGAGAAAATGCAGATATAATTCACTCTCTCGACTCGCTGGTATCTCGAGCTGAGCGCTCATTGGTGGTTTGTAACCCGTGCTGCTGATGAAACTCTCCATTGGCTCGGCAAAAGTTTGTTGTTGTTTTGTGTCAGTTTCCACTTCCATTCACATTTTTCATCAATGTTCCACAATGTTTATCATGAAATTAATATCCATATATTTTATACTATACTTGTGTATACTTAATGTCAATCACCACAGTGTACACATTAACAACAACTACACTATTTTGGCACTACACTGTTTTGGCAGTAACAATTAGATAAATAATAAACTGTCAGACTGACACTGAAGACAAAACAACTATTTTCAGCAATCAATCTGTTTAGTTGACTCTGGGTGACACGTTGCGATTTTAAAAAATCGTTTTTTGGCTGTTTAGATGGTGTTGCTCCATCTGGGTCACTGCCGGTGGTTGGGAGGGTGGGGCCTTTGGCGACTAGTTTTATAGCCCCATGTACATTACTTAGTTGCTTCAGGAGATTGACATTGCTGTTATTCGATGTGGACAATGCTTTCTGTCCTTCACACAGTTTACATTTGACCGTAATATGTTGTGCGTCCTTTATCCCCACAAATTGAAAATAGTGGTTATATCTCCAAGTTGTAAATGCGCTGCTGCTCTCGCTGATACTTGCATCTGCCATAGTGTGTGTGATGGTGGTGGGCGTTGCCGTGTATGTGTGTGTGTTAGCAAGTGTTTGTGTGTCTGTGTATTTTCCCCATAAGGCAAGACCCGCCCAACTCTGTCTCGGATTGGCTTACCCTGAAATGTTACCCCGCGTTAACCAATCATCACTCCTCTCTGGTCACTTTCACTTTTCCATGGTACTGTGAGAGGACATCGCTGTATTCAACTGTAAATTACATCCGCAGGGAGATTCGGTTCAGTTGGATCACATAATGTAACGCAGTGTAACCCATTTAAATCACAGTAACTATAACGGCGTTACTGAATGGTAATAGGTAACTAGTAACGTTATTAGTTACCGCAAAAGGTAGTTGCGTTACAGTAATGCGTTAGTTTGTTACGCGTTAGTCCCAACACTGATACACACACCTGAGAGGCACCTGAGAGCTGCCGTTTCATTCAGACTGTTTAAAAAAAAACAACGGTCTGATTTAACAACTCAATGTGTGATTGTTATAGCAGTAATATTAGACACTAATAATACAGTAAACTATTAACACTGTACATATTATTGTTTGCCCGTGGGATTAGGATTATCGGTAGTGAGAGCCGTGCTGCATTTTCCTCCGGTCGGATGTGATATAAAAACAAAGCGATTATTTTTGTTGTTGTAAACTCACGTGGATTAAACTACATATATTAGTGCATTCATTTCAATTCGCGAACAATATACATTAAATGATCGTGAGGATGATGATTGAAAATCGTTTGTTTGAGCCGGGCTGCATTTTCTGATGAAAAAACAAAGCGATGGTTTTGTACTTACGCCAACGTGAATTAAAAAACATTATTTTGTTAAATAAAAACATGGTGATGTTTAGTAAATGATTACATGTCTCTTATTTAGCACAGAATATGATCCTATCCGTGACATATGGATCTTAACAAATATCCGCTATATCAGATACCTGTAGATCTATCCGCTGTTTATTTCACATGAGTTCCAGTGTGGCAGCTTTTCACGGCTCCCCCTGGTGGATCCATGATCCATTGCAAGTGGTTTAATTAAAATTACATTTATTTATCAAGGGGGCGTATCAAGTCCTGCGGGGGGGGTTTCCTTTTCAGCAGGGGCCCACCCCGTGCAGATCACGGACCCGCACGGGTAGGCGTCTGAAATGAAGTGCTACATCTGTAAGAGCTCTTAAATTTCTTCATTCACTGTAACTGGCAAGCAGTTAAGTGATGAACCCACAGGTAGAATTATAAATATGTTGACATAATTTAATTACGTCTCCGTAGCAACACGCTTGTAAACTCATTTCAAATGCCTTCCTACCTGCCGCGGCACATTTTACTCAATATACTGCTGCTACTGAGCAATTAACAAGGCTCTTTTTTCATGTGAATGGTGCTTTAATGTATCTCACTCAATTCTCTCATATGCAATATCTTATACATTTTTCTCATAACATTTCTCAAAGATCGTTGGACATCCAATTTTGATATTTTCTTTTTCTTTCACTTTTAAACTAATTTGTCTTATTGTTGTCGTATTCTTTAAATGTTATTTCATTTTATCATTTTCATTTTAATATTTGTATTTTTACTCTTACATACTAACCCTTACCACAGGTGGGAGAAGTACTCAGATCTTGTACTTGAGTAAAAGTAGAAGTACCAGAGTGTAGGAATACTCTGTTACAGTAAAAGTCCTGCATTCAAAATGTTACCCAGGTATAAGTACAAAAGTATTAGCATCAAAATATACTTAAAGTATCCAAAGTAAAAGTAGTCATTGTGCAGATTGGTCCATCTCAGAATATATATATTATGTTTTATAATGATTGATCATTAAAGTGTTCTCAAAGCTGGTAAAGGTGAAGCTAGTTTGAATGACTTTGTATACTGCAGGGTAGCTTGTGGATTTACTCCAGGTGGAACTAAAGTCTGATTTAACACTTGATTATATTTCACATCATTCATCCACATCTGTGAAGTAACTAAAGGTATTAAATAAATATAGTGGAGTAAAAGTACATATTTAACCTCTGAATTGTAGTGGAGTAGAAGTGCAAAGTAGAAAAACACAAGTAGCCTACAGTACTTGAGTAAATATACTTAGTTACTTTATCCTGTTCCCTGTATCCCGAGAGCCCCCAGTACAGGGGGCTGCGGGGTGTTTTTTCACGAAACTGTGTCTCAGCGCATCTTAATATTTAAAAACCTATTAATGTGTCATACTCACTTAACGGTAAGAAACTCAGCTAACTGAAGATACAAACCATTTTTACCGAAACAAAGCACAAGTCTCACAAGAAGCGTCTAAATGAGTCCTGAGCGAAACAATTCTAGTGAACTTGGCACAGAACTCACGGTAAAATTACCCTTATTACTGATCGTATATGTGACCCGCTCTATCGAAATCAGTCGGAAGTCGCAACGGCTCATTTCAAAATAAACGTGGATTTGCATAAAAAACTATTTTTTGGGGGTTCGGGTGTTTTGTTTGATTTTAAACAAACAAAGTCTTGGCTTTCAGAATATGAAACTTTTATTTCCAAACTCACACGATAAATACATTCTTTAAGCTTGTAAAGGGAAGATGACAGGCAATCACAGGGGAGATCGTCTCACCTTAGCTGTTATTCTGCAACTCGATTTCAATGACATTAAAACTATGTTTAATCTGAATTTTATATATTGATTCTGACTTTTCTACATCCAACTTACAGTTATATCATTGCTTTGAGAAAAACATATTATTAATTTACCCCTTTTAGAAGGGAAGTTATGGTCTTTTGTTCTGGGAATGTCATTTTCGAGCCTGAGACCTGGAAAACAGGCTCGGGACTTAACAGGTTAATAACCATAACCACAATCATAATAATGTAATACAATCCCATTAACATTGTTGGACTGGATTTCTTAGAAGAACTACAGAAATCGATGCTCTGAAACCAGAGATATTGTCAATATCTTCCCAGGCGTTCTTTATAATTGTCAAAATCTGGACTATGTTACCCACAATGCACTTCAAAAACCAACTGTTTGATCTAAGACAACCGGAATTTTGAAGACTTCTGGCCTGAGATTTTTTGCAGAATATGTTCTGTAAACAGCTTTAATCATATTGTATGTTGGAGTCATTTAAAGGAAAAGTCTGTATTACAATTTGTCAGGTGCTTAAATTAGTCCTTCTATAAACATTAAAACATGGCGGTCAGGAAATGGATGCATGTTTATTATTTCCTGAGTTTCTCTGAGCTTCATTTCTCCCTCTGCAGCTGGAGCAGCGTTCCTTCTGAAGCTCTGACTCCAGCACGATGGGAACTGCAGCTTTAATATTTAAATCATTGTTTCCCTATCAGTGATATTGCCTGACTCAAAAGGACAAATGGAGGGCGTGAGGAACGATATCCGGCTTCACTGAGGCTCAGTTTTGGGAAAAAAGAATTTCAGTAATTCTCCTTTCCTGGGAATCCGCTGATAACAAGGCGAATGAAAAGGAGGTAAAAATAGACTGAATAGCAATGAGGCAACTTTCCCTTTCGCCTGGAGCCATGAGTGAGTCAACGTGGGGGGGAGATGCTCCTCATCAGGAACTCCTTCAAGGTTTGGGAGGAAATTATTTAATGGGATTTAATCCGAGTCCAGAGAGCTCTGACAGGAGAAAAGTGAGACAAGATCTTCTCACAC
>NW_011348993.1:22030-32774 GCF_000735185.1 Notothenia coriiceps | reverse complement strand
ATGCATCCTGTCATATTCACAGCTACAGTTGGGATACCTTTGTCATCATGTTTCTCTCATGTTGGAAGAGGACATTCAGTGTTTTCCCANAAATGTTGGCTTTTTTCTCAAAATGTTTTTTTTTCTCAAAATCTCAACATTCTGAATTGATTGATTAATTCTGACATCTGAAAATCAAAAAAATTCTAAATTTTTCAAAAAATTCTGCCTTTTTCTCAACATTTTAGAATTTTTTTGATTTTCAGATGTCAGAATTAATCAATCAATTCAGAATGTTGAGATTTTGAGAAAAAAAAACATTTTGAGAAAAAAGCCAACATTTTGAGAAAGCATGTGAAGGACACTGTTCAGGAACTAGTTGATGCTCTGTATGTGATGACTACTTCCATTCTGGAGAGGATCACAGATACATGGATCCTGAGATTGAAGATCAAGCCGGGGACCAGGGATTATTAAAAAAGTTAAGTATTCAGAAAAAGTCAGAATTTTCCGAAAAAAATGATTAAAGATACAAAAAATTATAATAACAAAAAGTTACACAATTTACTAAATACACATCCTGTCACAGATTTAGCAGCCATGTATATATTGCACAGTTATTAACGGCATATATGCAAATATTCCACATAGTTGGTTGGTATTTAACAACAAGGGGATTATAGTCTGTGTTTTGGGCAATCTGATGACACTTTGCATTCTTCTGAATTAATCTCGCTGGAGCCAGAGTTCCCCGAGGAAACAGAGAGTGGAGATGATGTTCAGGATGATCGTGGAAACATCTCCAGGGAGTTTCCTCTCATCATTAATTTACTGTTTACTGTTTGTGATTGAGCCCGCGAGCCTCAGATCATCGAGCCATATGATATATATTATGTACATTGCAGAAAGTGAGTTGATGCATGCGCTTCACCAGGGTGGTTTTTCATCAAGCAGCAGAATAAAAAGATGCTAACAGTAATTAGAAGCAGAGCAGCAGCTAAATGCACAATGCTCCAAAACAATAACATGTTGTGTCCAGATTCAACGTGAACTTTGGAGACGATTGCAGACAAGTTTTCTAGTGCAAGTTGTACACCAGTGAATGAGCAATAGATTACTCATTTGATAAAGATACCGAAATACACTTTTATGGACTTTGGATTTTATTCAACCGTTAAAGTCAGACGGAAAACAGAGTAATGTATTCCTTTAGAAAACATGGAGTTTTCAGTTTTACCCAATACTCCCTACTGGGACTGCCCATTTTTAAAATGGCCTATTTTTATAAAACCCTCAAATATTCTACTAAGGGAAAACAAAATATGTCGTTTTCTTCTAGAGGTCTATAACCCGCAATCTTGGTGTTTGTTTTTCTGTTTTTGTCCAATTTCCAAATCCATACTCCTTGCTGTGACTGCCCGTGTTTTCCAATGGCCCATTTTTCCAGACCCAAAAGTATATTATAATGATAATAATAATAACAATAACAATAACAATAATAATAATAATAATAACAATAATAATAATAATAATAATAATAATACATTTTCTTTATCAAGTGCTCAAAGAACCTTTACAGAGGTAAGAGAAAATAAGACAATACAAGAAGTCTAATTAAAATCGAGCAATAAAACCACATTCGTCTCAAGGACATGTCATCATTTACACGTGAAAAGCTACTCTAACAAGGTGAGTTTTGGTCAGTGTTTTGAAGGTCGGAGGTCGGTAAAGTCTCTGATTTGTTGTGGGAGTGAGTTCCAGATTGGACTTTTAGAGTCAAATGGAAGAAAAATAAGCTTTTCTCTTACAAACGTAACATAACATTATAAATGAATCTTAATCTCGGGGTTTGTTTTTCATTTTTACTAAATGCTCTGCCCATGAATGAATGAAACTCCCTTTGGGGACTGTCCATTGTTCCGATGGCCCGTTATTGCAAAACCCCAATTCAACTTTTAAAGTCAAACGTAAAACAAGATATGTTTTTTCTTCCAGAGGTCTACCCTCACCCTACTGTAAATCTTGGTGTTTGTTTTTCTGTTTTACCAAAAGCTCAGTCCCATTTTCAGATCGATTCTCCGTACGGTGACTGCCCGTGTTTTTCGATGGCCCATTGATTGACATTTTAATTTATAAGGAATTATTGTTACCCCTGCTCCTGGTCAACATGGTACGATCCAATTGAGCACACCTGTTTTCACTGATTGAGCTCTATTCTGTTCATCTGTTTGAGACTCAGGAGCGGCTGTGAAGGACAGGTTACTCTTAATTTGGTTTTAAATATGATTAAAATTAAAACTGTGAATGTGTTTGAAAGTATTGTACTCGATTTATCCATGTGCCATACGCAATACATGATGATGTCTTCTGCTTTAGAAAAGTACTGGAGTCCATTTAAGTTAAATTGAACAAAATAAAGGCGTAAAAAGTAAAAATTGGGAGTTATTGGAGACAAAGGGATGAAAGAAAGAAGAGAAATGTTAGATATGGGGATAAAAGAGAAGAAAATCAGGTCTCTGGCACTTTGGAAACCATTTTGATAAATATGATTTAAATTAAAACTGCAAATGTGTTTGAAAGTACATTCAACCATGTGCCATATGCAAAGAGTGACGATGTCTTCTGCTTTAGAAATGTACTGGAGTCCATTTAAGTTGAATTGAGCAAAAGAAAGGACAGAAAATGAAGAGATGCGAGTGCAAAAGGTAAGTATTTGGATACAATTGGGAATTATTGGAGACATAGGGATGGAAGAAATATAAGAAATGTTAGATATGGGGATAAAGGAGAAGAAACATCTGGTTATTCTGGCACTTTGGAAACCATTTTGATGTAGCTGAGTAAGTGCCGTACGTAAATAGTGACAATAGAGTAGCTTTAGAAACGTACTGAGTCCAATTAAGTTAAAGGTCACCTATCATGCTATTATTAGGCAATAGCATAGGTCTCAGATATATACAAATATATAAAAAACATGTCTATGAAGTGTTTTGCTCCAAACTCCAAACAGATCACCCATTCTAGCCATGCCTCATATCCCTCTATTTCACTTCCTGTTTCTAAAGTGCTAATTTGGGTATAAAGCTTTAAAAAGGAGGGGTCTGAGCTCATGCGGGACCCGGCAGCTACCGTCTAAACTAAATGCTGCCGTGATGAAACGCCATATCATGGATTATCAAGGATTCTCTCTGAAACAGTATGGAGCTCAAAGGCTTTCTCTCTTGCCGGTTATACCACAAGGTGAGTTCCTTTTTACTTCCTGCTTCTTCACACACATGCTCTCCAGTACAGGTTAGCTCTGAGTGTTAGCGATGCTAATGTAAACACCGACCATATTACGTCCAAAACAGTCGGGCATTGTTTCTGATAGCAACGTTTCTGATAGGGCCGTGGGTCCACATTTCAGATATTACGTCATATCGGACGCAAATCTGGATCAGCTCCATTGTTCCCCCGTTTTTAGAGATTTGGGTACGGAGGAAAAGAGAGAGGGTTTTATTTTCTGACGCTGCGTGAGTTCCCCGACACACCGGGCAGGGCCGGCCCTTGGCATAGGCAGTATAGGCGACTGCTAAGGGCGCATCAATCAATGTGGGGGGCCGAAAATTGAAAGAAAAAAAAAAAAAAGTTAGAAATTAAAAATATATTCATTTTTTATTTCATGACAACATAATTTCCCGAATTTGGATCAACAAAGTACAGCTTATTATCTTATACTAACAGAGCAACGCCTATATTGCGTACAGTTTCCATAAACTATGGCGCACCCCCCCCCCATCAAGTTGACCCGCCCCAGCCCCAGTAAAAACCAGAGGTTTATGTGAAATAGTTCTTTTTTTGAAATAATGGTTTTAGTGTGCAATTATAGGTTTTAATTTTGTATTTGTGTTAATTTAAAATAAATCAAACTCCCAAAAAACGTATACAACTTTTATTAACAATTGGAATTTACTGTGTAAGCGGCCGCGGGGGGGAGAGCTTTAGAGAGCTCTCTCCTGAAAGACTGAGAGGCTCTGATAACCTCAGCTCAGTGAGGTAAAGGCACACCTTTATATGATCATTATAGTTATAAAAATCTAAAATCTTGCCTAGGGCAGCAAATTGGTCAGGGCCGGCCCTGACACCGGGGACACATATTTATGTATAAAAGACATCAGAAAGTGAATTTTGCATGATAGGTCCCCTTTAAATTGGGGAAAAAGAGAGGACAGGAAATAATGAGATGTGAGTAAGAGAGGAAGCATCTTGAAAACAAATTGGGAATATTTGAGTTAATGGGAATGGAAGAAAGGTAAGAATACTAGACAAAGGAGAAGAAGAGCGTGGGAATGGAAACACGGTTGAGGCGCACACGCGCACACACACACACGCGCGCACGCACACAAACACACACAGAGGTGACTGTGACGTCAGAGCAGAGCCAGCTGACCAGCCTCGCGCTCTCTGCACATCTCCACGCGGCTGCTGCACGCCCTTTAAACCAGAAGCAGAAGAAGGGGGAGAGAAGGAGGCGACGACGAAGAAAAGGGGGGGGAGGAAGACTCTCATCCTCGCGCGCATTATTGTCATTTGGACACTTTCCATGGACGCTGCTCCTCAGACAGGATTGTGTGTGTCTGTGTGCGAGAGAGAGTGTGTGTGTGTGTGTGTCTTGGCACTGCTCAACCCCCCCCCCTTCTCTTCGTCGCATCCAGGTGTTGCATTGAAGCGCACTCGACCGCACGAGCCCTCTCGAGCAACAACAAGTTGAAATTCTTCCCGGCTCCGCGCGCAAGAACCGGATCCTACTACCGGATTTTATTCCTTTTTTCAATTTATTTTCTTTTTTCGTGCTGGATTTGTATTTATCGTCACGGGAATTAACGTGATTTTTTCCCCGCAAATATGAGAATAATGTAAACAGTCTGGACGGGAACAACGGGATGTGTGTGTGTGTTTTAAAGCACATTGGGAAATAATGACAGAGTGAACGGACCCAAGACATTTTCGGGTTATCATTTAAAGATTATCTGCAGTTTGTGTTGAAGATTTACCGGATTTCTCTTATTTCTTTGTTGCTTATTTCCTCCAAAGCGACACCGTGACTGGACCCACCGGTGTTCAGAAACATATCTTCGGGTTAACGTGTGAAGCTTCTCTGCAGTGTCTGGAAACATTCACCGGATTTCTCCGTGAGCTTTATTTCAACACAGTGAATGGACCCAAGAAATGTTTGGGTGATCATGTAAAGATTCTCTGTGTGTGGAAGCTTTGCCGGGTTTGTCTACAAAACTAAACAAAGACATATTTTCGGGTTGAATCCACAGATTCCCCTGCAGTGTGTTTTTGTTTGTGTGTGGACGCCTGGTTGTCTCTCCGCGCGCCCTCATGGTGCGGCGCGAGGACACGGAGCATCCTGATCCTGATGCTGAGGATGGAGATGTTCGGTTAGATCCTGGAGATGCTTCATTTTGACGACAATAATAACACGTTTATAGCGCTTTTAAGTCGCTTTTACAAAACACACCACAAAGATGAGTGAACTGGAAACATTACAAAGAGAAATACAGAACCGAGAGCATTATGAACGATGGACGATGACCTCCAGCCCGAGAGAGAAGCGCGCGCCCCCGGTTCCATGCGCACGAGAGGACGTCGCCCACCGGAGATAACCACGAGGGAGGGATATTAAAGGTCCCCTATTATACTGTTTCTCATCAATATATTATAGGTCTCAGATATATCCAGAACCTGTCTCTGATTGGCTGAAACACCAAACACCAAACAGATCATTGCAGCATTACCCATAATCCCCTCTGTTTCAGCCCTGTTTCCAAAGTGCTGATTCTCTGTCTGTTACTTTAGATGAAAATAAGGAGCCCCTCCCCACGCCCCTCTGAGAGACATTTGGTTACAAAGAACTCGATGGTGCTCTAGGAGGAGATTCAGGTGATAAGGTGGGGGGGGTTACCTTGGTTGCTGATTGGCTAATGGTTACACAAGACAACACATCGTTATGACATCATAAAGTGTCCAAAATCTGATCAGCTCATTTTCGAACAGGTTTTTATAGAAATGAATCAGGACAAAAAGAGAGAGAATCTTTGTTCCTGAAACTTTCAGAGTCTCTTTCCACAGAGTTCTTTCCACATGTTGATGGAGAAGAGACATGAAGAAGTGGATTTTGCATAGTACGTGATTGAAGGATTTAGAGATGGAGCTGTCGGAGGTGCGGTGCTCCAGCGCCAGCGAGGATCTGTACACCATCAACCCCAGCAGACCCAAGCGGCTGCTGTGGCAGAACGCCGTGCGGCACATCACGGAGCAGAGGTTCATTCACGAGCAGGGCGGGGAGGTGGAGGTGAAGCACGAGCCCTACGACCCGCAGGAGAAGGCCCGCACCTCGGTGGGTGGGCACAACAACGGGGGCACCAAAGTGTTCCCGGCGCGCGCCAGCAGCGACCTGGGCTTCCTGCAGGTGAGCTGACACTCTTAGTATTTATAGACTCACCCTTCTAACAGTTGAGGTGTAACCTGATAACAGTGCTGTATTTATAGGCTTCTCCTCTTCAAATATTCAAAGTTTGTATTGTCATAGCTACAGTGTGTGATTTCTAAAGACTCAAAAACGCTTTGACAGAGAATAACACAAAAACGAAGAAAATACAAAAATAGTGCAAAAAGTCTGTCTAGTCTAAGTCTGGAACCCCTCCTAACAACAGAGGTGCAACCTGCACATGTATTTCTTTATATATGTTAGAGCTGCTCGATTATGGCAACAATCGTAATCTCGATTATTTTGGTCAATAATTGATATCACGATCATAAAAAACGATTATCCATTTACTTTGAACATCCATTTATTGAAGGAAAAAAAAATGTTTTTAACAGTTGATTACCCTGAACTTTAAGTATAATTCAACTGAAAAACCAATAAAAAAAATACAAAAATAATCGTTTTATTTCGATGATGTTGTTTTCATAATCGTTGCAAGCCATAATCGTAATTGCGATTAAAATACGATTAATTGAGCAGCTCTAATAAATGATCGTCACATTTGACAATAATTAGCATCCTTTAAAGGAGCTTTTTGGGGGCTAAAGCTATCGGCTCTTGATCAGCGTTGAATAGCTGTTTCCCTACAAAAGAAGACGTACTATTTAACAATAATATCTTAGTATGCAAACTTCATTGTTCAATGCCGAGCTCAGTCCACCAACAGTACATTACATTAAAGTAGTTTTTGGCTTCTTGTTGGTTTTGATTGAATCGATCAGGTCAATGTGATCCAGAGTCCCAGAGATAACACACCACGATGAGCATCAGGGGTTTTGAAGCCATGTCAAACCTCTTAATGTTTTTGTGAAGCACTTTGAGTGTTCTTGTGTTGAGCCATGCTCTGACTGGTTCCCCCCCTCCTTTCAGATCGACTGCGCTCCCAGTAACTCAGACTTCTTCCTGAACTGGGGCTACACGTATCGGGGGGTCATCTTCCCCACGCTGCGCAACGCCTTCAAATCCCGAGACCTCGAGCGTCTCTACCAGCGCTACTTCCTCGGGCAACGACGTAAATCTGTGGTGGTGATGAACATCCTGGACATAGTGACGAAGATCACTCTGCTGGTCCTCCACCTCACGCTCGCCTCCTCCCCCATGGACCCCATTAAAGGCACCCTTCTGGGGCTTTTCACGGGTATTGAGGCGGTGATTTGCGCGCTCGTGGTGGTGCGTAAAGACTCCACGTCGCACGCGTACCTGCAGTGGAGCGGCGCCCTCAGCTGGATGGTGATGGTACTGCAGATGCTGGCGGCGGGGCTGGGTTTCGGGCTCCTGGGGGACGGCGTGGGGTACGTCCTCTTCACGCTGTTCGCCACCTACAGCATGCTGCCGCTGCCCCTCACCTGGGCCATCACCGCCGGGCTCACGACCTCCGCCCTGCACATCCTGGTGCAGACGCTCACCTCCCACAATGCACCGCTCTCCTCCAACCAGGTAAGGGTGCACCTTTGTTCAATCTTCAAATCCTGCTCGTCTACTTTGTTGAACTTCTTCTCTGTTCTTCTTACTCATCTCTACTCCTCCTTCGTCTCCTCTTGGTCTCCTATTCCTTCTCCTTCTTCCTCCATCTTTTTACCACCTCCTCAAATCCTTCTTTGTTCACCTTCATCTCTCACTAATCCTTCCTTATCTCCTTCTCCCTCTCCCCTACTTTATCTCATACTCCTCCTTCCTCTCCTCCTTCCTCTCCTACTTCCTCTCCTCTTTCCTCTCCTCCTTCTCTTGTTTTCCTTTCTTCTCCTCCTCTTCTTACTCCCTCCTCTCCTACCACTTCCTCTAATCCTCCTCTCCTCCTTTATTGACCTCCTTCTCATCTCCTTCGTCCTCCATCTTCTCCCTGTGCCTCCCTATAATCCTCTCCTCGCCTCCTCATTTCATCCTCTCTCTTCTTCCTCCTTCCTCCCTCTTTGCTGACCTATAATCTTCATTCCTCTTCAGTTCACAGCTCCTTCCTCTCCTCTCCTTCCTCTCCTTCCTCTCTTTCCCTTCTTCTCTTTCCTTCTGAGTCCTTCCTTTCAGAGGAGTCCACATTAGGTCTTCAGAGTGCTGTCGATGCTTTACGAGTGTTTGCTGAAGCTTTCTTCTGTTTCTTTCTTTTTCATATTTGCATTTGATTCTTGTGATATGAACTCGAGCTGGTCATGAGTGGAGGTGCAGCAGCTTCCTGTCAGTCTCTCGTGTTTCTGTGAACAGCTGGAGTTAGTCGCTGCACGGACTTTCTCTCCGTGTGGTTTCCTGATCTGTAAGGCGTTGGACATTAATTTAGGCTCCAGTTGCATTCATGAAATACGGCTGTTTGTTTCTGTGTGAGCTCAGCCTGGTTTCAGCACCAGGAGCTGTCCAACACACACACACACACACACACACACACACACACACACACACACACACACACACACACACACACACACACACACACACACACACACCCTGCAGCAGCTCAGAATAGGTTCGACCCCCCCTACTGGTGACTATTATAATCAGGAATCATCTTTCCAAAACTGGCGTCCCCTTTTAGTTTTGTGTGTTTAATTTTGGTAAAAAATAGACAAAGCAGTACGACTATGAAGTCAGAGCGAGGATCATCGGATGGAGAGTTCATCAAGGAGCACAGATAATTCATCTTTAAACAGTAACTCTCTCAAATAGAAGAAGAATAATGAAAACAATCCGCTTTGGTTTCCTTCATTTTTCTATTGTTTCCTGGATTCTTTGTTGACAAGGCGCTTGATTGGTTGAATAATACAGGTTGTGTAATACATTTAAAGCCTACATTACGTTGCTATAAACCATGCTGCTGCTTGATGTACGGAGGCAGAACAAATGCTTTCAAAACGTTAGATCAATAGGGCTCATTTTATAGTTTTCATTATCGGTTAATCTGCTGATTATGTTGTAGATTCATCTATTAACAGTTTGGTCTTTAAGTGACCTTTTCTCAGTGCCTTAAAGGTCCAAGGTTACGTCCTTTCTTGGAAGTCCAACACCCAGACATATGGACATGATACCAAACAAGGGAAAGCTTACAGGGAATCTCCATGTTCTGCATGAAGTCTCACTCAATACAATCTATTATCAAGATACTTTGCACAGAGGATTCTTTAAATAAGCTCTGATCGTTTCCCCTCAACACTAAAGGTGTTTATATAATATATAGATGTCTATATAATTACAGTATAAAGACACAAATAATCTAGCAAAGTCTTTAAATGTCTTGTGTTGGAAATCCGAAATGCTCCGAAAAATGATGATGATACACAGCAGGGAAAAGCAGGCAGTATGAAACCAGCCTATTCTGACATCTTGGATGGAAATGAGCTCCTAAACAATGACTCGTTATCAAATCAGTTTGCATGGGGATTATTTTATTAATCAGAATAAGCTCTGATCATTTCCTGCAACATTCCTAACCCAGGATTCTGAGAGAGTATCCTCACTGTGTGTGTGTGTGTGTGTGTGTGTGTGTGTGTGTGTGTGTGTGTGTGTGTGTGTGTGTGTGTATGTGTGTGTGTATGTGTGTGTATTTGTGTGTGTGTCTCTCTGTGGGTTTGTGTGTGTGTGTGTGTGTGTGTGTGTGTGTGTGTGTGTGTGTGTCTCTCTGTCTGTCCGTTTGTAGGTTTGTGTGTGTGTGTGTGTGTGTGTGTGTGTGTGTGTGTGTGTGTGTGTGTGTGTGTGTGTGTGTGTGTGTGTGTGTGTGTGTGTGTGTGTGTGTGTGTGTTCACGGCCCCGGGGATACACCGCTGTCCACTCTGAGTTTGACTCACTCCTTATTCTCAGCTGCTTGTTGATGCATGCAGGAAACAGAAACACTGCAGCTCACAGTTCAGTTCAATTTGTTCACAGTTAAAAACACACGTAGGACCACGAGTCATAATAATATGTACATTTTATTTATAGGAATATTGTGTCCAAAGCCCTTCAATAGTGTTTTAGATTTCGTATCTTCACGGTCTATTGTATATTTTTAATGCTGTTTTAACCCTCCTGTTGTCTTCGGGTCAAATCTGACCGATTTACTACTTTCATCAATCATAACTTTTTTGTTTTACATTCGATTGCATTAAGGCTTCATGATATCCTTCACAGTAGACATTTGAACTTATTAAATTGCTGATCACCACTTTCATTGAACTTTGGATGATTTCGTCAACTTTGTAACACCCATGGTGTTCCCGGTCAAAAATGACTGCCATAAAGAAAAGGAATTAGTAACCATCCGGATCAGAT
>NW_011348993.1:8383-17366 GCF_000735185.1 Notothenia coriiceps | reverse complement strand
TGCCTTGGCAGTCTCAGACACTTCTCCGCCTCATTCTGTTTTCATTTACTCGTTCGTTATCTGACCAGCTTCAATCTTGTAGGCTACTCACTTCGTTTCTTGTAGCCCTCTAAAGGGTTTTGGAGGTTGATCCCTCGGTGAACGTGAGTTGTTTGGCTTTCTTGTCCGCAGCAGCAGAAAGCATTTTCGAATGTTTGAATGAATCAAAGTGGGTCGTCACCGTCGATTTTCTCTTATGCTCCAACACACAGTTGCACGGGGTGCAGAATAGTTTCCCCCCACTTCTTGCCCGGTCTTTAGTAGAAATGTTCGTCGGTAAATGAGATGGATTAGATTTTTTCATCTTGGTGTTTTCTCTATCGTGTGAGCTCCACACGTTCACTCTATACAGTGTTGTTTACATTCTGTGATGCGCGAGCTGATGACGTCAAGACGAGTTAACTTTTTTTTCTTCTCAACTTTGTGGAAAAATGCGGGGATTATGCGGCCTTTTGATAAATATGCGGCCTTTTAAAAATCTGCGCCATTTTGCTGATTATGCGGTAAATTCTGCGATCGCAGAATCACGTTTTTCTGGAGGGTCTAGAATAAACAACAGATTTAAGCCATTGAGTTTTAAAAAAGCGGGATAAATTCAGTACAAAACGCACCTTTTTCTGTGTTTAAATACCACTATTTTGCACAGAAATGCACCAATTTCCACGATCTTTTCCATCTCATATCAGAGACAATTTACACAACACATGGTTCTATTGTAGAGAAACACATACTCGTTGGTTGTCTAAAACCACATTTATGTATCAATTTATTCATTAATACTATTTATATACCAGCATATATTTCCATAAATGCGAGGCTGTGTGAATTGAAATGCATTTACTGCCATTACTCTAAGTCGCTGGGACCTCTCCTCCATCCTCAGCTTGTAGATATCTCGATATCTCAGGAAAGCCTTCAGGGAATTTCTTCACACTTGGCGTCTACTTTGATAAACAGATTTTAATATGGTGGAAAAAACTCAAGGTCACTTTGATTTCCAAAAAGACAATTTTTACCAGATTTTCAGACGGAAATTAAGTAATTTTCACGCCGATGTCTATGAGTAAAAAAGGTACACATAATCAATTTGTCATTTCTGAGCAAACATGCCATATATTCCTGTGGACCAGTTTCTGGATTCATTACTCTTCTTCATTTATACTAATACACTAAAATATCCCTTTGCTTGACGTTTGGTGACATTTCACTTTGCTATTTATACTTCTAACCCTCTTTTTTCCCATTGGAGATTCACCATTTGCAACTGTCTTTTATTGCTACTAAAGTCCAAATGTCTCTCTGCTATTTCAGATGTTATTCCTTTCAAAGGTCCACTAATCAGATTAAAACATGTCTACTTGGCGGAGGCATAAAACCATGAGGCGTGAATTCTAAGTTGTTAAATAGTTGAAGTTGAACACATTGTGTGTTTTCTGATCCTGGTCAACGGTCGATTGATGGTCTTATCTCTTATTTAGAGCTTTATTTCATGTTATTGAGCCCGTGGTGACCCTGAAGAGTCTGAGATTGAAAGACGGCCATGTTGATCCTCCCACATCTAAAGATATAGTGACGTTTTAAAGTGTTGTTGTGGTTTGGATGACGATTGGTCTGTAGCTTGACTTTCCCCCCGTTAGCAGCCTTTAACATGACTCAGATTTAAAATAATCTCTAAAAGAAGGGACACAGAGGCGTAGAGGGAGGAATCAGAATATCCATTTCTGTCTCAATTAAAATACTTAATATTCTGCATTTCGTTCACTGTGAACCATGTGCAGTGTGTGAATGTTGAGTTTCGTGATGATAGCCACTGTTAGCTAGCTAGCTAACTACCTTAAATATTTAGACTTCTCAATTGAGGCAATATAAATAATGCTGGCTTCTTTTCGTCACCAGGTTAGCTGTATGCATGGGCGTCATTTCCACTGGGGACAGGGGGGACATGTCCCCCCCACTTTTCAAAATCCCGTTTGTGTCCCCCCCATTTTTCCAATGTGTTTATTATTATTTTTTACTTAAGCGGTCATCTTCACGGAGGATTGTCTGTGTGTACGTGGCACAAGCACATTTTGTGTGAGAGAGAGAGAGAGAGAGAGAGAGAGACAGAAAGAGAGAGAGACAGAGACAGAGAGAGAGAGACAGAGAGAGAGAGAGAGAGAGAGAGAGAGAGAGAGAGAGAGAGAGAAGAGAGACATAGAGAGAGAGAGAGAGTACGGGGCTTGTTGTTAGCATCTGGTGCTAGCTCGATGCTAACTGAGATTAGAAGCCCCCCCTAGAGGATGTGAGGTCATCACAAATAAAACAGGCTCACATGGAAAGGATAAGTTTGCGCACTCATTACACTTTACATTTTTCTTGGATTAGTTAACATGATAGTCCCTGATATATTTGTAGAAAGGCAGGAAATGGAATTAAATCGAGAACAATGTTTCATTGCGGAGGACCCCTGTTTTGTGTCCCCCACTTCTCAAACCAAAGTTACACCCTCGGATGTATGTTACTTAAAACGTGAACACAGTCCACATGTATAACTTTTTTTTGTATACTGCTGTTTTGAGATTAGCAACCGTTAAGTAGACGGTTTCATATATTCCGTTATCTAAATGCTAGTCGTTGGGTATCCAGCGTTCAACCTTTTGACCGTAGTCAGAGCTCCATCCAGGTACTCATTATGCTTTTTGCCAATCGTTTGGTACGCACTTATGCACTCGAAACAGTAATCGTCGGTACTGAACTCCACAAAATAACCCACAACACATCCTTCACCTGCTCTCTTTTCCCACTCCTTCACCTCTCGTTCACCCTCCTCCTCTCCCTCCTTTATCTCACCGGTGTCATGCAGTTGATCTCATACAATTTTGCTGTTACCAGACTCTGCACTCAGCCGCTCTTAATATTTAATGAAGGATCAGAGCCATCAGCAGCTGCGTTTTGAGCTTTTAATGGCAGAGCCGGTTTTTTTTTTCCCGACATTTCTGCGGTCTGACCTTCAAAAGCATTTCCAAAAACTGCCGCAGACGTAAAAAGCTTTTACCGTTCTCCATTCTTATTCATCTGTCATGAATGAACCGCAGAATCAGGGCAGGAAATAAACACTTTTCGTCCATTTCGAAATCAGTGGGCGTTTTTAAAGCCGTACAATGATGATTTTTATTTCTTTTGAAGAGATGCTTCTGAGGGGGAATTGTTTGACAGCTAAAGTGCAGAAAAGTGTCTTTTAAATACTGCAATAAAATAAAAAGCTTCCTCCAAAAACACTTAAATTAGTTTGTGAGTCTCCCGAGTATACCTTGAATGTTTTGCATTAGTGCTGTCACTTTTTAAATAGTGGCTGCAGCTTTCATTTACATTTTTGTCTCTCAGTCCACATCCTAAATCCAGACTGAAATATCTCAATAGCATGAAGGATTGATATGACATTTTACCAAAGACATTCATTGTTCCCAGAGGATTAGGCTAATAACTTTGAACAAGCATGAGCACAACTATGTTTTTTAGTGTTTAATGTCTCTTCAACTAGTGAATGCATTGCGGTTAACTTTGGTTACGCACATTTATGTCACTGTCAGGAGGAATTATTAACTTCGGTGATCCTGACTTTTCAAATTCAGACACAGTGCAGACACAAAAACATCAGAGACTACGGCCTGGTTCTTAATCCGTACCTCGGGAATATATGAGATGAATTCCTCACTGTCTGTCAGTTTTATGATGGTGTCTGAGAAACTAAAGGAGAAAGAATGAAATGGATTAAGCAGTAAGACCCAGTGCGGCCACTCTCCGTCCCTCAGGTCTGTTCAAGGGCAGACAGAATGAAGAGCTTGATTTAGTTTCCGGCTCATCGCCAACACAAACTTCACTGAGGGGATTTTGGCCTTGGCCACCGTTTGTCACCTTGTTTATTCCTCAGGCCTCGTCCTCGCCGAGATCAAATAAACCATCTGTCTGGAAGAATTACAGACCCTGAGTCCGGGATCTAAAACGATAAAACTGGCGCCTTGTAGTGGCTCATTTCCTGCCGTCTGCTCGGGGCCCTTTTGTGGAGTTTAGTGCCAGAAGAGTGTCCTGACCTGAGAAATGACACCTTGTGAGGTTTTACAGCACAGCTAGTTTATTAAACTGCCTTTGGGGAATAGCGTGGTGCAGGCATGACATATTTTTGTAGGTTGACCTAGAAATCAGCATCACCAGAGCTCCCTTGGTTAATGCTGATGGGACTATTGCATTGGATTTTAGAGTATTGCGGAACAATCTGTGTTGCGAAAAACGTTTATGATTCTCACACGTTTAGTTTGGCAGGATAATCTCCACACATTAACACCACTTTATGATTTCTGAATTAAAAAGATAATGCTCTAACGGTACGTCCACACGGTTCCGTTGCGTTGAAGTTTGCCAGTGGGCGTGTCTGGCGCGCGACCAACAACCAATCACATTAATCTCCCGCCCCGGACACACAAGCACGCGGTTGATTGGCTAGGGCTTGTACTGGCATATGATTTGATTGGCTGGAACTTCCGTCGACGCTTGAAAGTTGAACTTTTCTCAACTTTCAGCGCTAGCAACGGAGGCAAAGCGACGGAACCACAATGCAGTTCGGTAAAGCGTGACGTCACCCCATTCAAAGTGAATGGGAAGCGTCTCCGTTGAAGCACGCGACAGAACCGTGTGTACGTTACGTAAAGGAACTACAGCACGGTCACATGACTTCACGTCACCACCGCTAAGCTAAAGGAGGCTAATGTTGGGCTATAAAGGAACTACAGCACGGTCACATGACTTCACGTCACCACCGCTAAGCTAAAGGAGGCTAATGTTGGGCTATAAAGGAACTACAGCACGGTCACATGACTTCACGTCACCACCGCTAAGCTAAAGGATGCTAATGTTGGGCTTGATGACATTAAGTCGTCTGATTTAGACCCTTGTTAGCAACTGACGTATTTTATGTTGAAGAACAAAACGTTATAATCTCTTCATCTTGTGTTAACCACAGACCTTATTTCAGGTTAACAACCAAAAACACATTCAAACAACCATTGACCTTCAGATCAGGGAACAGGAAGTGCTAAAATGCTGACTCATGTTAGGATTTTAGGCATAGGCGGAGTTTGACATTTGCGCTTAGGGGGGCAATCCTTTTTTTACTGATGTCCCAACTATTGGGGTGCTACGGATACAGTAGCAATAAAGCCAGCGCTCACCGCTTTTCCATGCCCGCCGTACACACACTCATATGGAAGGGGCGGTCTCTCCCCCCAACAGCAGTGCATTACATAACTGTGCACATCTTATACTTATTTGATAACGACTATATCCCTTGGTTACTTGAACACGCTACAATATTATTAATAGGGATGTCCCGATCACCTTTTTTTGCTCCCGATCCGATTCCGATCATTTGATTTTGACAATTTGCCGATACCGATTTTTCCCGATCCGATCTTTATGCAATGCATTAAGAGAAAAAAAAGAAAAAAAGCATTCAAGTTGTCCCTTAAGGTTATTTTTTTATTTAAATTGGATATTCTATCCAACATGGATATAGCTTCTTTCTTTCACAGCAGCATTGGATCAGTTCAGTTGTGCAGCATTGGATCAAAACAAAATAAAGCTTTCAGTACTCGTTAGCTTACTGCTACTATTAGACACTGCGCCCTGCCCACTCTGTTGCCAGATTTGAGAGAAATAAGCAACCAGGTCTGCACCTCGAATTTCCTGAAGAGAGTCACAATAGAGTCACCCAGAGTTTACAAAACCAGTGGTAATTACGATTTGGTTAATAAAGGCTACGCCGCTGGTGCAAAATACTAGTAATTATCAATAATTTTTTTATTCTCTTAATTTACTTTTTGTACATACTCTTATGATATACTGTCGGATTTTTCTTATTTCAAATTTCCGCCTCACCCGTGAACTAAACATTATTATAAGGTATTTCTTTTTCATTAGAACAATTGTCAAAGACGAAAGTTATACCCACAACTCCTCTCCTATAGGTAATCTAGAGAAGTACAACGAGAGTTTCAGAACGTGGTCTACTACGAAAATTGAAGTTATAAATTTTTATTTAGAAGGGACCCTCCGGAACGGGGCCTGGGGGATACGCTAGCAGGTGTGTGGTGGATATCATTTATCGTGAAATGGGGACGAATGTGGAAATAAGGGAGCTCGGAAGTAACATTGCAGTGGTGACACAAAAATGCACGCCCCTCACAAAGGGGTCGATCTTTACAGTGACGATCGGCCAAGGCCATGTAATTACCCTTTGGGATTTACAAACTCGTGGGAGATACTTTGCAGTTCGATGGGGTGTCGGTGGGGTTTTATGTATAGAGACGACGGCGGGTGACTCGGAGCTGATAAACGATAAACCCCCGGGGCGAAATAAAAAAAAGAGGTTTCCCCCCCGGACTGTCTTTTCCAAACTCTTGGTGACTGGATGTGCCTCTTGCTTTGTCGTCTTGCGTTGTTTAAGCTATAGTTTTTTCAGAACGCACGGTGTGCCATAGCCGAGTTATTTGCGACAGGCAAGTGTTGCTCTTTGGCGAGCGTGGGGCACCTCGTGACGACATCAAATGTTTACGGCGCGCGGACATTCACCGCGACATGAAAAAGCCGGTGTTTTATGTTGGTTTTAGTCGGCTTCTTCTGGGGCGCCGTCACCTACGTACCGTCACGGGAAGACAAATCGGAGCGGCCACCTAAATCGTTGTAATCAAGTACGATCAAGAGGTTCTAGGTGACAACTACCAACACCATCTCCTCGATATCTATAACGTGATTAGTAGACATCGGTACAGTCATCCTCATCGACCTCCGAGGACGACCCACGTGACTAGGACTCTCTATGAGCGAACAGCTTTATGAGCCTTGTTGACAACACCGCTTTGTGGTAGTCCGTTACTGCGCCCACTCCGCCCCACTCGTCTCTCCACCCCTCTCCACCCTTCTCCGCCCCGATACCGCATTTCCCGCATGTGTGACTCGGCGAACCGGGGGGTCTCGCAATGCAGGCGGTCTGGATGGGTGGAACCCTGGGGCAATGGCAAACGCCCGAGGCAAAGGGGCCAAGGCAATGCGGAACACACCTGCTTGGCAAGGTATGCTATCTTTGACATCGCCTAGTTGGGCCAGCACAGGCCACATCTGCTTCCGGGAGTCTGGAAGTTGTTTAGCGGGGACCTCCTAGCTCGCCGACAACGGACAATTGGAGACTGGAGCGGAGTTCTGTGTCTGTGTGAGCAACCCCACGAAATTTTTTCGGATTTTCGCGTAAAAAAATCTTATCGGAAAATGATCTAGAAATTTTGGGGTGAAAAAAAACAATGGTACGGCGGATTGCGGTGACAAAATGAGAAAACAATGAAATATATATAAAACAAAACCAACCAAACAAAGTCTGGTATAATGAGACTATCGTGAAACACAAAAAAAATGAGTTTACTTTTCAAATGGATATAAGCAAAACTCGAGAATTACACATAAAACATTTCTATAAATACTGAATTTTCACCCTATGACCATTGCAAACTCTTTGGCCGAGCTCTATGTGAAAACAATATAAGGTGACCTTACGAGAATTGTAGGCTATCGTTACTTAATAGACTTACGAAACTGTTTTGTTAGGTAATTCTAGGTAATTTTATAAAGTAGACACTCTGCACACTAATGACATTTTTCGTGCCGGGTTAAGTAGAACTCCGGCCCGATTTCATTACCCTACCCGGATGGACGGACAGTCCCGGAAGGTAGACACGTGTTGTAGACATAGAGCACGGGAGTAACCAAGTACACACGCAAGGACACACAACCTCTCCCGAGACACTCCTTCACGCACTAAAAGAAGGACATACAACATAAAAGTTTAGATCGCGGTGAGCTCGACCCAAAGAGGGTTTTATGGTGGGGTGGAAATTTGACAAATTAGCATTCCCGGGATTAGGTAGAATACGGGGACGTCGAGTGAAATTTAGTCAGACTACCTTTGTGCAACCGACACAAAGCAATCTGCACACCTTCTCTCCGTGAACTAAAAGGAATCAGACAAGACGGACCGTATCTTTCTATCAAAAAATGAGACTAAGTAACACAAACATCAAGTCCAACTTTCTCTTGTCGAGCATGTGTCTTCTGGGATCTCATGGGACGGAACACAAAGTTTGGAACTTTCGTCGTACGTTACGCAGTGCTCCTCCACTGCCTCCGTAGTAAAACGACTGGCACTACGTAGGCCACAGAGGTCCTTTTGAGTTACTATCACAAAACCTAGAACACGGGTCCTCAAGTGGAAGTCTCGTAAATAGGACGAATAAAAGATGTCGCCGTTATGCTGCTCGTCTGCCATTATGCAAGACAGTCGTCCCAGTAACTTCCCCTGTGTTTTCACGTCGAAAGTAATTCTTACTTACAGGCCTGACAGTCCTCCTATTACCTCCTTCTTCCTCTCCCTACAGCTCCAGCGCAAATTGTTCTTACTGCACGTCGCCATTCAAACCTCCAGTCACGACTTGTTTAACGTAGGTTTGACTGTGTAATCGCCTTTTAGACCTAGGACCTTATAATACGAATTTCGTTTTGTTGTTTTCCCTCATTTGGAAGTCTAAAACGCCGCGCCCGTCCACCCCCGTGATACGAAGATCACCGACTTTATACATGTCCGTAATGATGCAGCTTTTGACAAGGTTATGTTTATTAAAACATCTATTTATAACAATCTCCATTCTGTGACCAATTATTAATCCTCTACAGGGGCTAGCCCTAGCCTCGGCTAGTGCACTAAAGGTTTTCTAGCCTTTAGCGCCTCTTTTATTAAAAATTTTTATTAAAACATAATTACAATGGTTTTGTTTTTACCCTGGTACAAGTTCAGAATTTAGTAGGACCCGGAATCAAAACCAAAGTTTAATGTCCTTGTAGTACATACACAACGAAGAAAACCCGA
>NW_011348993.1:4697-8345 GCF_000735185.1 Notothenia coriiceps | reverse complement strand
TATATATATATTGTACTTGAGTAAAAGTAGAAGTACTCAGATCTTATGTAAAAGTAGAAGTACTCAGATATTGTACTTGAGTAAATGTAGAAGTACTCAGATCTTGTACTTAAGTGAAAGTAGAAGTACTCAGACTACTTGAGTAAAAGTAGAAGTACTCAGATCTTGTACTTGAGTAAAATCTTGTACTTAAGTGAAAGTAGAAGTACTCAGATCTTGTACTTAAGTGAAAGTAGAAGTAGCACACAGATCTTGTAGGCCTACTAGAGTAAAAGTAGAAGTACTCAGATCTTGTACTTGAGTAAAAGTAGAAGTACCAGAGTGTAGGAATACTCTGTTACAGTAAAAGTCCTGCATTCAAAATGTTCCTCAAGTAAAAGTAGAAAAGTATTCTCATCAAAATATAGTGAAAGTAGCGACAGTAAAAGTAGTCATTGTGCAGATTGGTCCATTTCAGAATAATAGATATGATATGTTTTATAATGATTGATCATGAAAGTGTTCTCAAAGCTGGTAAAGGTGCAGCTAGTTTGAATGACTTTGTATACTGCAGGGTAGCTTGTGGATTTACTCCAGGTGGAACTAAAGTCTGATTTAACACTTGATTATATTTCACATCATTCATCCACATCTGTAAAGTAACTAAAGGTATAAATACATGTAGTGGAGTAGAAGTACACAGTAGCTTAACATGGAAATACTCAAGTAATCTCAAAATTGTACTTAAGTTTAGTACTTGAGTAAATGTACTTAGTTACTTTCCAGCTCTGCTACTTACTAAATTAATCAACATTTTTGACACATCGATAATTGCTTTGCTTTTTGAAAGTACAGCAACATTACATTTTAAGTTTCGTTGCTGTCGCCACAGTTTGAGCCGTTGGTACGGTGTAATCTTTCCTTAGCTGAAGCAATCCATATTCTGTTGATGTATTTAGTATGTAGCCAAACACTAGAATGACCGACTCAATGCATTCAAATCCTTTCGTGGTGATGTTTCCCAGACCTCAAGAGAAGAGAGGACGTATCATGTGCTGCAGGCCAGAGGGGCTTTCCATTAGGGATATCAATAAATCAGAAACACAGAGGTGGTGTGCAGAGATCAGTCAGATGTCAGCACTCAGGGCATTCAGGCAGCAATCCCTTAAAGTGGGTTCCCGCCTCTCAGAGACCTGGAGCTCTGCAAAGCTGCGTGTCTCCTGCTCTTACATCCAGAAAGGGACATTAAAGAGGCGAGCGCTGCAGCGGGGAAATGTCACGATCACATGGTCAGGAGGAGCCTCGCCGGGGGGGGAATCTGGAGGGGAAGGTCTGTCGGGGTCAGAGGTCGCTGTCGCTGTTACGAAACCACCGCTGTGCTCGAGAAAAACAAACATGTGACTCCTCGGGTTCAGAGCTCTGCAAACAGTGACAGAGAGTCCTATTCTAACAGAGTGTCCTCCACCAACAGAGGACATGTGTCCACAAAGAGTCCTGTGTCCTCCACCAACAGAGAACATGTGTCCACAAGGAGTCCTGTGTCCTCTACCAACAGAGAACATGTGTCCACAGAGAGTCCTATTCTAACAGAGTGTCCTCCACCAACAGAGAACATGTGTCCACAAAGAGTCCTATTCTAACAGGGTGTCCTCCACCAACAGAGGACATGTGTCCACAAAGAGTCCTGTGTCCTCCACCAACAGAGAACATGTGTCCACAAGGAGTCCTATTCTAACAGAGTGTCCTCTACCAACAGAGGACATGTGTCCACAAAGAGTCCTGTGTCCTCCACCAACAGAGAACATGTGTCCACAAGGAGTCCTATTCTAACAGGCTGTCCTCCACCAACAGAGAACATGTGTCCACAAAGAGTCCTATTCTAACAGAGTGTCCTCCACCAACAGAGAACATGTGTCCACAAAGAGTCCTGTGTCCTCCACCAACAGAGGACATGTGTCCACAAAGAGTCCTGTGTCCTCCACCAACAGAGAACATGTGTCCACAAAGAGTCCTGTGTCCTCCACCAATAGAGAACATGTGTCCACAAAGAGTATTGTGTCCTCCACCAACAGAGAACATGTGTCCACAAAGAGTCCTACAGAGTGTCCTCCACCAACAGAGAACATGTGTCCACAAAGAGTCCTATTCTAACAGAGTGTCCTCCACCAACAGAGAACATGTGTCCACAAAGAGTCCTATTCTAACAGGGTGTCCTCCACCAACAGAGAACATAGAAACGTCATAATACAGAGCATCTAGAAGGAGCTGCTGCTTCTCGTCGTTACGCTTGAATAGGAAGGTGTTTTACTCGATGCACGCGAGAAAAGCTGAGGCCATGTGTCCGCAAGTTTCAAGTTTCAAGATTCAAGGCTTTATTCTCATATGCTTTTGGCTTTTGCAGACCACGTATACGACGTACAGTATCAGGCTGTGTTTTTTAAATTAGGGTTTTCTATTTTGTTTCATCACGTATGAGGGTTTTCAGTCTGTGGCTACAAGTATGGTTTTATTGTCTCGTGCTTTTACATTAGTTTATTTTTGTCCTGTCGGTTTTGTCTAAATGTATTTATGCTGCTTTTTACTTTGGTCAACTCTGTTTTTAAATGTGCTGTCTAAATAACGTTGGATTGGATGTGCACATTAGCTTCAGTGTAGATGTGTCGATGAAAAACTGAAGTCCCAGGCTCCTCCAACAGAGCAGCATGAATATATATAGAACATACAAAAACAATAGAAATAGTGCAAGAAGAGTTTATATACACGCAAATGGAATACGATATATTGTTTTTTGCAAAATGCAAACAGATGAATGTTTATGGATGTTCTTAACAAACTGCAGGTGTTTAATAATCTTATTCATGCAGGGTTTCCTCTAAGAATAAAGTTCATTTTGTAATAGCAGCACAGCTACAGACAACACGTTAAGAACCAGAACGAAACTCTTCAGATACCTCATTCACACCAACGGTGTTTCAGGGCCGGTTCGGTGCTGGAGCTTGAAAAGCACCGGGTTTTCCTGTTCACACCGCAGCGGAGCAACCTCTTAGCTCCGGAATCCGGTTTGTTTCGAGCAACAAAAAATTGTCCGGCCAGAGCAAAAGCACCGGATAGGTCACGCTTACGTCGAGGCGGGGGCAGGGGCGGGATCAACTCCTGAACAACAACACAAAGCCAGCATTTTATCCAGTTTGTACACAACGATGGAGAAACTTAACAAGCAGCAGTGGTCCACTGAAGAGACCAGCTACCTACTGGGAATCTGGTTTTCCGAAGAGGTACAGAAGAAGCTGGAGCACAGTCGGCCATTGTTGTTGTTGTCGGTGTCAGCTGTGAGGGGTTTCCGCGCGGTTTGGCTTTATGAAGCAGGTACGCCAACGGTTACGTCATGACGCAAACGATGACGCAATGACGCAGCACCAGCCGGACTCTGGGCGGTGTGAAAAGAGCCGGAGCTAAGCCGAAGAACCGGTTCTGAACCTGAAAAGCTCTAGCACGGAGCTTGAAACGGAGTTGCGTTGGTGTGAATGAGGTATCAGAGGGGCATGAGGAGGGGCTCCTTATTTTCATCTAAAGTAACAGACAGAGAATCAGCACTTTGGAAACAGGGCTGAAACAGAGGGGATTATGAGATGCTGCAATGATCTGTTTGGTGTTTGGAGCCAGGGGGCG
>NW_011348993.1:0-4668 GCF_000735185.1 Notothenia coriiceps | reverse complement strand
ATGCACTTTGAGAGCAACATGAAGAGATCTATGGATACATCTCTTGACACAGAACTGTAAACAGATTTACTTTTTCTTTATGGATATTTTACAAATCACCCTTTTAAACTTTATTCTTTTTTTACTGTCATATAGTATTTCATACCTGTTTTTCATTTATTCTCTTATTTTTTTATAACTATAATGATCATATAAACGTGTGCCTCGGAAATAATTGTTTACATTAATGGTGACCAAAACGTTTGAGACCCACTGAGATAACACTGAGAGAGTCCTTTAGCTCAGTGAGCCTCTCAGGAGAGGACTCTCCTCCACTTAGTTGTTGAAAAAACTCTTTATATCCGTTAGCGTAGCTCGCTAGCACCAGAAGCTAACAACTACGACCTCCGGTACCCCCCCCCCCACCACTGCATCTACTAGTGTAGATGCAGCCTGACACCGAGACCTAAGCTGCAAGGTCACCTGAGGTCAAACTGAGCAAACAGAATAATGAGGAGCAACAGGAACTGAGTGATGGTGATTGGGATCAGATCTGCAGGGATGAATGTTAAGCATCAGTGTCAGTGTGGAGACCATCCATCTTCATCAGGTCAACCATCCTGCACACCTGAGTGGTTATATGTGATTATATATACAAACATATCCAAACTGACCAGCTTCCTTCAGTAAACCAACAGTACCACATCCTCCATCTGTTAGTAGCTGGATAAGATAAGATAATATAAGAAATACTTTGTTGACAAAGACAAGGCATTGTACATTAGAGAAATTAAAAGACTAGAAATAAACAATCCAAAATGTAAACGTCTCTAATAGAAATAAAATAGCATTACAAAAGTAAACATTATACATGTGGAAATACGAATTTACAGTAAAAACATTTAAGCAGGATATGCATTAATTGTGTAAGGAATGGATTATTAAATATTAGATTGAATATTTATGTAAAATGTACAAAGGGAGTTTAAGTCCAGTTATCCAAGAGAAGGATGACATTAGAAAATGGGCCCGAAATCTTACAGTATATGAGGATTTATTTTAAATAACCCTGTAGTGTTTCTTGGTGTAGATGAGGAACTATTAAAAGTACTGAAGCACATACTGTAGTTTGGTGGATCTCCGGTCCATAGTGTTAAAAGAGACTAAACTCAAATGTCCTGTTAGTGTGCTATTTAGCTCCCACTATTAGCTATCTGTCAATCAAGTTAACCTACTTTACAATCTAGCTAACATTCACCGTCTAACAGTAAACTATCTTATGTTATTTATCTAGCAAGCTAGCAACCTAAAGTTAGCCCTCTATCAAGTTAACTAGCAAACATTATCTACTTAACAAGTTAGCTCCTGAAAGTAAGCTATGTACTTTACAAGCTAGTTAATATTCACTATGTATCTAACTAGTAAAAGCTTATGTTGGCTACCTGTCTAACAAGCTAGCTAGCAAGAGTTAGCTCTTAATGAAGTTAACTAGCAAACATATACCTAACAAGCTAGCTTCTGAAAGTTAGCCATCTACTTTACAAGCTAGCTAATGTTCACTATACATCTAACAAGCTAGTTAGCAAAAGTTATCCAGATTGATGGCTCTTATAATTGAAATCAAACTTTTTGTTAAATACCTTAAGGTTAAACTTGTAGATTTGTGTCTACAATTCTAGCATCAAAAGCAAATCTACCATACGTCAACAATGTTTTAAAATTAAACATTGTTCAATGTACGCCAACTTGGCCAGCATCCATGGGTCTAAATTCCCAAAATGTGCCTTATCTGGTTAAACTAATCACATATTTCTCATCTAAATAGTTACTTTCTTGCCGGAAGACGTATTATAACCTCATTACAGTTCATTCAAAAGCTTAAAGACGCATGCTAAGCAGAGTAATTGCACTTTATTCTCTAATTGGTAATACCAACACAAAAAGAGGAAGTGTGGAAGCGCGCTGAATCAGGCAAAAATATGGCGATTAAAATAAATTTGCAGATAATAGCAGGATCAGACTCCTCTATCGTGTCCATCACTTTCCAACATAATTATTTGACTTACTTTAGAAAATGTCATTCTTCGTTGCCTGTGTGGTCCCTTCACAGATATGATATGCCACAATATTTGAGTGTGAGGACATATTGAGGGGAGGTTTTAGGCTTAAAGTTAGGGGGTGATTTTCGGCTTATTCTTCACATTGAAGGATGATTTCGGACAGGATTACCTCACGGCTGTAATCTACTCATAGTGGCTCACCGCTCTGCTCTGGGTCAGTTTTAATGAGATTACTCCTGGATTAAAGTTATCTGTTTGAAATGTGGAAAAGCGGCAGATACTCTGCAATATATAACCTCCATTCAACCCCCCATGGTGAACATGTTTGACCACAGAGATTTTAATTCAAAAGCCTCGGGCTACAAGATCTCAAACCGTTGCTGTTTGTTTTATTGCTTTATTTGTAAAGTAGTGAATTTTTTTGCTATATATTTGATGATTTTGTTCGGAGCTGGTCCCAATAGTGCTGTTCATATAGGAGGAAAAGTTAAGTGGTATAATGTGGGACGAAATATTACAGAATAAGGATTCACATAAGGTTTTGAATACTCCTGCTGCTCACCCTTTCTTATTTTCATTATATGTCTTGTTTGTTTGTTTTCTGTCGTTATTTGTTTATTCTTGTTTTTTTCAGTACGTATTGTCTTAAGACAATACATACTTAAGTGTAGTATTTACACTTAATTATGTGTTGTCTTAAGTGTAGATCTTAGCGTTTGTCTTGTGTCTCTCATGAAATTGTGCTTGAAATTGAATTTTTCTCATTTTTTACCAAAGTTGTGTTTTATATTTTGATCCTAAATTCAGTTTTGTGGTTCTGTGAGTTGAATTGAAGTGAATTGATTTATTTAAAACAATGGACAGTGTACATTAATCAACATATTAAAAACATGTAAATGTACTCGAATTAGCCAAAAGGCTATCACCGATAGTCCCTTTGCCAGATGGTGATCGGCATCCTACAAGCAAGAATACAAATACCACTACATTGTTATACAAACATAATGTACATATTTACAATAGACAACATCACTGAATACAGGTAAGGAGCAAGGCATGATAATAAAGAAAACATTCACAATACGCACTCACACACACATCAGTGCTGACACTGTTGGTTATCAATGAGCACATCAATGAGATGAAATGGAAATCATTAGTACGATATATACATTTGAAATGATTTAACTCCAGTTCAAAATTGGCTTTATTGGCTGCGAGTCATACGGTGGCCTCCAGGGACAAACTCTGTGGTGTGAGGCAAAGAGCAGGGACTTTAGTTGGAGCTTTTAAATGTTTTCTCTCTCCAGTCTGGCGGCACCTTGTATTGATTTTTCCATCGAAGACACATTTTTACAGGCGTGTGTCCTCTGGTGTGACCCTGAGTCTCCTCCGGTATTCTTCTCAGAAAACACGTTGAACAGGATCTTATTTACTCAAGTGTACATGGAATGGAATATTCAATTACATATCAAATGTACAGTGTGTATAATAAGTCCAGTTAACCAAGTAGAGACTGTGGAGAAGTGAGTTCTAGTGAACTGTATTGCTAAAAGGCAGGGGTGTCCAAACTACGGCCCGGGGGCCAAATGCGGCCCGCGGTCCATTTTGAATCGGCCCTCAGCAAATTCAAAAAGTATAATGAAATAAGTCCCCCACATGAAACTTGTATTGTACTTCTTAAACATAGATGTAAACAGATATTAAACAGTAGTGTTCATGTGTTAATAAGCCCACTGTTCAAACAGATTCAGTCAATTAAAGTTGGAAACATTTTCTATCAAATCTAAGTTGATAAGATAATAACTCATGTTCATAACAAGCTTGAAATAAACCCTTCATATTTCCTCTTATTATGAACAATCTGAAGCTTCTGTTTTAAGGAATGAGCTGCTAACAAATTAAATGAAACCATATGGAGAGCTGTGAGGCTTTTAAAGCATATTCAGTTATCAAGAATAATTTACCTACATTTGATTGATTTAGCTAATTTATAACTTAAAGGGGACCTATCATGCAAAATGCACTTTTAGATGTCTTTCATACACAAACATGTGTCCCGTGTGTGTCGGGGAACTCACGCAGCGTCAGAAAATAAAACCCTCTCTCTTTTCCTCCGTACCCAAATCTCTAAAAACGGGGGAACAACGGAGCTGATCCAGATTTGCGTCCGATATGACGTAATATCTGAAATGTGGACCCACGGCCCTATCAGAAACGTTGCTATCAGAAACAATGCCCGACTGTTTTGGACGTAATATGGTCGGTGTTTACATTAGCATGGCTAACACTCAGAGCTAACCTGTACTGGAGAGCATGTGTGTGAAGAAGCAGGAAGTAAAAAGGAACTCACCTTGTGGTATAACCGGCAAGAGAGAAAGCCTTTGAGCTCCATACTGTTTCAGAGAGAATCCTTGATAATCCATGATATGGCGTTTCATCACGGCAGCATTTAGTTTAGACAGTAGCTGCCGGGTCCCGCAGGAGCTCAGCCCCCTCCTCTTTTATTTTTAAGTTTTAAAGCTTTATACCCAAATCAGCACTTTAGAAACAGGAAGTGAAATAGAGGGATATGAGGCGTGGCTAGAATGGGTGATCTGTTTGGTATTTTGAGCAAAACACTTCATAG
>NW_011348992.1:199142-201328 GCF_000735185.1 Notothenia coriiceps | reverse complement strand
AGTGAATTTTTTTATAACGCACCCCTTTTAGTTATATTAGGTCGTAACGTTTTTGCATAAATTAGGGCGTGGTCACTTTGATGGACAGGTCTCTGCGGTGACTGCTGCTTCTAGCTTTCTGTCCCTCTGCTAGCTCCGTTAGCTCTGTTAGCTCCTGGATGCTACAGGGGCTCAGCTGCGAGGCTGATCCGGGGAACACAACTTGAACTCGGACGTGTTTGTTGTGTTGGTGCCTGGCGGAGTATTCTTCATTTAAATATCGGTCTTATCTTATGCCGTCTGGGCTCCGCCTCTTTGCCCTTATTTGGATCAGGCTGGAGGAGGCGGGAGTTAAAATCTGACTTCACTGTCAGACGGCAGCGGCCGACTCCGCCTACTAAGGGCTTCTCAGTGACTCTGCAGAAACCTATGGGTGAAGTCACGGACACTACGTCCATTTATATATACAGTCTATGGTTACGATGCAGCATCTGCTTATCCCAAAACAAAACTTAATATCACAAAATAGCACATGGGTGTTTCTGGGGTCCATAAAGTTAAGGAGTTTAATTTAGGGTACATTTTAAAGCCCCAATCCCAGTTGCTCATCTGTGTATAAGCAATTAGAGCAGCAGCCGGTCATTAAACAGCAAGATTAATGCCTTGTGATCGACTGTGCTCAGGGGGATTCTACCAAGCCTGGCCAGAAGGTTTTCTCCTCCACTTCCTCCTCCTCCTCTTCCTCCTTATCTGGAAGGAACGAGAGAAGGAACCAGCGGTTCACTGTAAAAGCTCCATTACTAATTAATGAATATTTCTTGAGCAGAGAGGGGAAAACAGAGATGGATAGAGAGCAGGGAGAGGGAGACTGCTGCACCCATGGGCCAGAGCTGCACGGATGGTCGAGTCCCTGCGCTATGCCAGTCAATGTAGATCTATCAGAGGGAGATGGAGCAGGAGGAAGAGAGGAAAGCGGAGGGTAGTTCACAGGCAGGAGATTAGCTCTGGAAAATTGATCCCCAAGCACAAAAGCCATCAGCCTCCCTTACTTTTTCTTTTAATCGCTGGTCTGGGTTTATCTATTCATCATTCTGTGTGTTGTACACTGAAGTTCAGAACCATCTTTGAGGGATACAAAAAAGAGAAAAAAACACAAATCCCGAGCCAAGGTTAACCACTGACTAATTATCTTTGATACACATCCATGGCCTCTCTGTGACCACATCCACACTCAAATAACAAAGTACTTCCAGCGTTGTGGAAGTGATCAAATGGTATGGGAATTAAGAATCTGCCAATTTGCATATTGAGGTTACAAATTGTATTTTTACAGTAATAAGAGGATGTTTTAATAGCATTCCAGAAAGCAATGCTTCCTTTCCAAATTAAGTACTCTAAGTCAGTTTTATAATTAGTTGAGCCACAGCCAGGAGTTCATGGTCCAGACACTTCACTGTTCACTTTAAAGCTTTGGAACTCGCTTTGTCCATGTTTACAGCTCAAGCGTGGAGATTTCAAAATTCAGTTTGACTCTCCACTGCTGTCCAAGTCAATAACAGTTGGAAATACTAAAAAGTGAGTGGCATTTCTCCTTTCTGAATCCTTGCCGCACAGGCATTCACTGGACTGCTGTGTATACAATAGGCCTGACTTCACTGTGGGACTGAATCTGTATCGCATTCATTTTGTGAGCATGTGAGCAAATACGCTAGTACAATCTTTAAAGGGGACCTATCATGCAAAATGCACCTTTGTACGTCTTTTATACATGAATATGTGTCCCCGGTGTTCCAGGGAACTCACCAAGTGTCAGAAAACACAACCCTCTCTATTTTCCTCCTTAGCCAAATCTCTAAAAAAGGGTCTGCAACGGATCTGAAAAAAACAGATCCAGATTTCAACACTTTTCTACGTCACAAAGAGGTGCTCCGCTTATTGGTCAACTCTCCACCTATCTGGGGAATGAGCCACGGCCACGTGCATTGCCAAACCTCTCATTCGCATATACTGTAGGACGGATTTCCGTCCATTTGGCTATTCAAATGTTAACGAAACGGACAGACTTCCGTGCACATCTGCGGCTGTCGGATTAAAACAGTTTAATACACTTTTAACACTCACGTACCCAGGATTCCTGCTCCTTTCCTGGGTTACAAAGTGAGGTGACGCAGCCTGTCCTCTGGGTGCGCTCTGTGGAGGGGCGGGGG
>NW_011348992.1:191311-198994 GCF_000735185.1 Notothenia coriiceps | reverse complement strand
CAAACTGTCGACAACAGGGACTAAATAAAATGAGACAAACAACGCTCGCAACGATGAAAAGGCAAGCATAACACCGATTAATCGTTCCTTACGTTACCACATGTTCAACCCATTTGAATCTCAACACTGGGTCGTTATTCAGAGACTCTTTACCCCTTTTCCAACACACCTATCTCCGTCTCGCGTCTGCCGTTTGTCCGTCTCCTCCTCAGTCTGACGCTATAGGTGTGTTGAAAAGCGGGAGGAAAGTCCTCTGAAGTAACCCGACCAGTTTAGGAGATTCAATGGTTGACATGGTTAAGCGTAAGAACTCGATTAATCGGCTTTTCCAGTACTTGCCCTCTTATTCATCGTTCGTAGCGGTTGTTTGTCTCTATTTTATCTTTCTCCCTGTTGGTCGAACAGTTGGTATGAACGTTTCGGAAATAACATCAACATTCACGTGACGGAACCGCCCGGCACACTCGTGGCAGGAACCTACCTCGTATCACACCGACCTGGACATTAAAATGTCCTTTCTCCACTCGTCTCTCATCGTCATCACACGCGCCCTAACGCACACACACACGACACAAAAAGACACAGCGGCGGATAGCCCGGAGTGGGAAGAGTCTGAAACTCACCGCGCCCGTCATGATTTCTCTGCACACCAGATTCAACGCACACAATCTCACGCCCTCACCTCTCTCTCTCAGCACACCATTTAGTCCCAAAACAGTCTTTAGCCCCTCTTTATACTGGGCCCTCCTTGGCCTCCCCCCCCCCATCCTCGTCTACTTTAGCCTCCAGCCAGCGCGCCTCCTTCACGCCCCCCCCCAACCTCCCGCTCACCCCATACCAACACTTCCACTCCGCTACACGCCTCTGCAACGGCACGCGACACGCCGGCTCCCCCCCTCCACAAAAGTGGAGGCTCGCTTTTCGCACGCACGAAGTCCCACGTCCAAACGACTACGCCCTTAACCTCACTCATACGATGCTTATTGTAGTTGTAAGTGCACTGCCTTTGCGGCCTGTAGCACGTCCTTGATGGAGCATATGTGTGGGCTGGACCTGCATTTTACAGGAAAGGAGTGAGCAGAGAGTAGAGTAGTTGTCGATTCTTGTTCTGTTTTCTGTGAATATCTGCCTCACCCTCTCAGACTTTGAGTTGCGCGCGCTACTAAAGAGACGTGTTACCATGGAAACCAAACAATGGTGTAGCTGTATTAAATTCCGAGTGGAAACAGTCGTGTGTAAATCTGATTTTGTCAGAAATCGGGAGAAATGCGGGAGAAATATGACCCCGGGAGGAAACCGGGAGAGGGCAATGAAATCGGGAGTCTCCCGCGAAAATCGGCAGGGTTGACAAGTATGTTGTCAACTAACCATTCAACGTCCTGCTGCAACCGAGATGTTTGCACCTCCACCAAAACCTCCGCTGCTTCAGGGTCAGTTTCTGGATCAAATTGATAATATGCTTGAACACATGCATTGCTCTGAGATGACATGTTTATTCCACACTCGTAATCACAGCAAACATGGTAACGTGACTCTCGCCGGCTCATGCCCCCCTCTTCTGCAGGGGGGCGTGGTCAGCTGCTGCTCAGAATTTTCAAAGACAGGCTTGGAATAGAGCGAAAATGAGCGAAACGAGGCATGGCTAAAAAATGATCTGTTTGGTATTTTGAAAAATAAAATGTATAAATATACCTTATATAGGTATGGTCATACACTATATCATTTAAATATAGCATGCTAGGTCTCCTTTAAAATAGGATTGCAAGTGCAGAGTCACGCAAACACATAACTGATGGCTTGACATTGTGTTGTAAGTATGAGGCTCTTTAATAGACAAATATTACCCAGCATCTTCATATTGTCAATATTTATACATTCCAAAAGATGAACAGATGCTTGTATTACTAACAGACAGAATACTAACAGATATTTATAGGCCGATGGAAACGAGCACCAGGAAACGAAAGAAAGAGAGGCTTCGTGACAAATTAAATAAACCTAATTTATTGAAACAACACAACTGTCGTTTTTGAAATCCGAACTATTTAACAAAGAAAACGTGCCCCATTACCCATCAAATATTGAAAGGGTAATCGATATAATGTCCCATCACGTACCATTGGATAGACAACAACACTACAGCACACTTAAACAAAAATCGGAAATCATTTAAACTGATGTTTAGGTATTTGAATGCAGTGGAAATGGGTTGTCAACAAACATCTATAATGTGCCGCTAGTGCTTCAAACTGAGTTTCTCCCACAGATGTGAGGGCAGCTCAATCATTTTGAAGTTGTGAGCTTTTCATAGAGAGCAAAAGGAGTCAACACGGCCCTCGCAGGCTGCTGAAATATGCCCTTTGGAACTGGATATACTGCCCCGAGGTGCAAAGCAGTGTTGTTTTTGTTGCACCTTTGATTCAAACAGGCACAAAGGAGGGGGCTAAGACAAGGACAAGAACTTGACCAAGCTAGAACAATTCGAAGAGTTACTGCATACCAGTAAAACAGTTGTCACATTATTATTGTGGAAAACAAGCTCACAGAGAGCTGCTATACTCAGCTTTTCTTCCCTCTATCCACGGATGGATCCCAAGAACTATGTTCATTAACTGGTAGAGGGGATGAGATCTTAAATTCAGTCCTTTCCTTCTCTCTCACACCATTTTACTTCCTCTTTTTCTGACTGAGATCCGACCCAACACCCAGAACTAAGACCAAAGTGGCTTGCTGATAACCTGTGCTAGACAGCAGGTAAATAATTCAAGCCTTGCTATTCAAGGAGAGAAATGGCCATGAGTAGATGTTTCTCGTTTTCACAAGCAAGCGCAAAACTCAAATTTAAAGCATTGGTCAATGCAGACAACTTTCCTACATCTGTTTTTCTCCCTTTCAACTTAAATCAGAAAGGTAAGGAATGACTGCAACGTGAAGGCCAACACTCTACAGTCACATGCAGCTGAGGGAACAGTTGAGTAGGAAAGACTCAAGAGGGAGACCCAAGTGGTGCCAGACTGCCAGCAGAGAAACCCCAGTGGGATTCGTACAAGAGGGGGATGAAGGGTGGGAAAGGGAGCGGGACAGACTAGTAAGAAATGTACCACGGAGCAATTACCCTCCCAGACAGACATCCATTCCTCATTTCTATGCAAAATAGATCAGTGGGTCTCTAAGGGGAGGAAAAGTCAGCCATTTATCTGTTGCTTTTGATGCCCCTGGTCAGGAGATTCCACCAGCTTTTGAGTGGAGATGGCGATGAATAGAGCATTTGCATAAGAATACATGCCTTTACTCAACCAGTGGGAGGGGTTGTCAAGCCGTTTGATTCAGCAATGGCGCTCACTTGTTGGGAATAAATTCAGTGCATAGCCAGGAGAAGATTAGAATTAGTTTTTCTCGTTGTGTTCGTATGAGCGAGGCGAGTTGTCCAACAGTGAAGAGAAGGGGCTTGGTGGATACCCTTACCCTTCTTTCAATGGTGATTAAGTGTCAGACATTAAAAGATCCCTCAAGTTTTCCGCCCTTCACCACTCTCATCTCTGTAGCTCGCTCCTTCTCCCCTCATCTCCCTGGAGAGAAGGGATTACTGGCACACTGGTATACAGAAATGGCACTTGCTCAAAATTAAAAGACTTTCACAGGCCGCTAATCTAATGAGGGTGGAAGGAGGGGGATGAGTAAGCGCCAGTTCAGCTGGCCAAAATGAAAGGAAAAGACCGGATTTTCATGTTTACCGCCAACATTGACTTGCTAAAAAGAGTCAGAAAAAAAGGAATAGCAATGCAAATTCCCAAGTTAGGCTGGGACTAAAAGGCACACAATCCAATGAACTAGTAGAAACATTTTGAAAGGCAATAGTATTTGAGTTGGGCTGGTCCAGCTGTGCAAGCACTAGCTGGTATTTGTTGATTTGCACCTCTTCAAGCAACAGGCAGCCAGGAGAGTCCACAAACGCAAAACACTGTCAATCCTACTTCTGTGAAAAAAAGAGGGGGGTAGTAAGAGATGTTCCAACCTTGGCTCATGTTCACCTCTGCATAATCAGATGTGATTGCTGGATTGACGAATTGATAAGGTTTTAGAAATTGCCAGACACAAGGTTGATTGAGCAGTTTGACAGAGTTTATGTGCTTCTTAAAAGCCTCGAGAAGAGGCAAATTGCATCCAGTGGTACAGTTGCAAATATAGGAGTAAAGCTATCAAGACAAAAAGGTCCTGATCTTCCTCCATCTCCGTCTGAGCTGTGTTATCAGGCGAAAGACATGGCCTCCTGAACAGACTGATCAGAACTTGCAGATAGGAGGTTGAAGGAGGAAGAGAAACCCTCCGGCTGACTTGAGATCCATCTTGAGTGGCTGCTCTGCTTTATTTCACCCACAGAGCCCCACAGCAGCTTAAGGCTAAAGAAGCAGGAGGAAAACGTCTTCCTCAAAAGATATGGAGCAGCAGCTTCCATAACAGGAAACATGGATTACACCGCCCATCTGGGAACCATTCACACCGAGACGCTGTTAAGTCAGGGTGCCAAACACTATAGAAATGGCAAGATGGGAATGTGAAAAATCTCATCGGCTCTTTATGCCTGGGAGATTGTCAACATCATACTCTAATGTAGATGTGCTCTAGATGTAAAAAAACTCAAAGAACATCAAATCCGAAAACAAACTTGCCAAGACTCCTGCCATAACATGATTCATTAATTCATTTAAAAATACCTGGAGGGAAAACAGTGCACATTTTCTGGTCAATATTCAATTATATAATTTCTATCTCCTGAAACACAATCCTGAGCATCACATGCTTACCAGAACCTGCTAGGCCGAAAAGAGCTGCTTATCGTAGTCTTAAGCTCCCATTCTGGGTCCACTTCAGGCAAAATAGGCACTTTCACACCGGAGTACTTTTCCCAGGAATAGTTCCGATAGTTCACACCAAAAACATCTGGAACTAGAACTTTTTTTTCCTAACCTTTTCACCCCTTTTTAGTCCCTGCTAGAGAGCAGGGACTTTCTTGGGGAAAAAAAGGTTCCAATTTCTATTGGCTGGACGAATTGCAAACCACGCCCCGTAAAACTCTGGAAGGTTTTTGTGAAGCCGCCATTTTATTTGCTCGCATTAGCATTATTAGCATTAGCCCAGCGCACGAACGGAGAGAGACTAACTTATGGCAACACAAAAGAAAACATGGGAGCGGTGGAGATGAGGCGGTGTCTGCGCTTCTGGCGATTTACTCTGAAGGCTTCAGTAGAAGCTGCTGGGAGTCCCAGCAGCTTCTACTGAAGCCAGTCCCCAACTCCGGGGACTTCGGGTGGCAGTATACACTGTGAAGTTGTTTGCGGCCTGCCAGTAAACCCAAAGCAGAAGAAGAAGTGACGTCAGCGGCTCCCTCAGTGACTTATTGCGGTGTGAATGCGATTTACTAGATAGTTCCAGGAAATAAAAGTTCCGGGAACTATTCCTGGGGAAAGTACTTGAAAGCGCCTAATGTTCCATAATGAAGGAGGGTCCCACACCGGCTGTGTTTGGCTCAGAATCCAGAGTTCAATCTACATGGTAGAGATGATGAATAAAGATGGCCTTCTCCCAACTTCCTCGTTAATGAAGATGGAAAATAAGAAAGTAGGGGGTGAATTCATATTCCTTGTTTCTGCGTGCCTGCTCCTGCATGCTGTGTTTGGGATTGAGCTCAGCTTCCTATAACTTTTTCTTCATCCTTTGTGTAATCGCGCAATGTGATTAGGGCAATGGTTACAAGGCCTGTGTCCACATAGCACCTTTTTCCGAGAGGCTGTATCATTTTTTTATTGATTTCAATGAGAAAAGAGTGCATGTGGCCGCCTCAAGAAAAGGTGCTGCACCCAGCATCTCTTTTCTGAGCACACTGCCGTTTCGGGCAGATGCCCCAAACAAAAAAACAAATAAGCAGCAGTGACGTCGCCATAGAAATTGGAGAACCTCTTTTTTGATTGTGTATATCATAAAAAAACTACCACAACAACAGCTCATCGGTGTGAGCAAATTGACCAGGCAGACACTGGATGTTACTGTTGGTGAGTGTTGTAATTTGTATTTCTGTATTCAAATCATCTTCCACGCTCTACGGCTGTCAACCTGAGTGGTGAAGTTCCTTCAGTCTGAGAGCAAGCATCTTCCGCTTGGTGCTTATGGTGAAAAAGCTAATATATAGTAGCACAAACACATAATATCCAATGCTCAATGCTAGTTTTTCGTGAAAAGCGGTAATAGGTTGTTGAGATATCTTTGTCATTCTGCCAAAAGTAGTCGCCATGTGGACACAGGCCCTTAATGATGATAACCCTCTCTCAAACACACATGATATAATTAGACAGCGTGATACCCAGCGTCTACAGTGAGAAGGAGTTGCCCTACAGGTGTTCGCACCACCAGCCTTGCTGGCTTGTCCTAGAATTGTGTTAAGGGGGGCATTAGGGAGGCATCAGATTACACATACAGTGGAGCAAAAAAGTATTTAGTCAGCCACCAATTGTGCAAGTTCTCCCACTTCAAAAGATGAGAGGCCTGTAATGTTCATCCTAGGTACACTTCAACTATGAGAGACAGAATGGGGGGAAAGAATCCAGGAAATCACATTGTAGGATTTTTAATGAATTAATTGGTAAATTCCTCGGTAAAATAAGTATTTGGTCACCCACAAACAAACAAGATTTCTGGCTCTCACAGACCTGTAACTTCTTCTTTAAGAGCCTCCTCTGTCCTCCACTTGTTAACTGTATTAATGGCACCCGTTTGAACTCGTTATCAGTATAAAAGACACCTGTCCACAACCTCAAACAGTCACACTCCAAACTCCACTATGGCCAAGACCAAAGAGCTGTCAAAGGACACCAGAAACAAAATTGTAGACCTGCACCAGGCTGGGAAGACTGAATCTGCAATAGGTAAGCAGCTTGGTGTGAAGAAATCAACTGTGGGAGCAATTGTTAGAAAATGGAAGACATACAAGACCACTGATAATCTCCCTCGATCTGGGGCTCCACGAAAGATCTCACCCCGTGGGGTCAAAATGATCACAAGAACGGTGAGCAAAAAAATCCCAGAACCACATGGGGGAACCTAGTCAATGACCTGCAGAGAGCTGATGCGACCAAAGTAACAAAGTGTACCATCGAGTAAACACACTACGCCGGCCATGGGACTCATAATCCTGCAGCCTGCCAGACTGGTCCCCTCACAAACTGCTAAAGCCAGTACATGTACCAGGCCCGTGACTGAAGTTTGCAATAGAGAGCATTTAGTATGTCCCGAAGAGCAGGGTATTGTGGAATGTCATATGGTCAGAATGAAAACCAAATATAACTTTTGGCAAAAACTCAGACTAGCGTGTTTGGACAGGAGAAGAATGCTGAGTGCATCCAAAGAACACCTATTACCTACATGTGAAACAAATGGAGGTGCGTAAACATCTATGCTTGGCGACTGTTTTTCTGCAAAGGCGACCAGGGGCGACTGCATCCGCTGTAAAGATAAGAAGATATGGGGCCATGTATCGTGCGTTTTGGAGCGGCAATCCTCCTTCCATCAGCAAGGGGCATTGAAGATGAAGCCGTGCTGAGGTCTTTCAGCATGACAATGATCCCAAACCACACCGCCCGGGCAACGAAGGAGTGGCGTTGTAAGGAAGCATTTCAATGTTCCTGGAGT
>NW_011348992.1:186784-191296 GCF_000735185.1 Notothenia coriiceps | reverse complement strand
CACCTGAACATCAGCAGGAGAGGACTCTTTAAAGTAGAGACACTACATACTGATATACACCTGAACATCAGCAGGAGAGGACTCTTTAAAGTAGAGACACTACATACTGATACAGTCCTTAAAATAAGGAGGATAGGGCCTGTTTAAGTTTTTGATCAATCATGTGTTGCTTTGTCAAAGGACGGGGTGCTAGGTAAGTATTGTTTTTTTATTATTGTGAAGCACTTTGTTACCTTGACAACTGCTATATAAATAAAATAACATTTACTGATTGACATAGCTTTACCTTTCAGCTTTACCCCCGCAAATGAAAATCTCTGTTGCAAAACTATGTTCAAATAAATCCTATGAAAGTGTTTGTGTTGTCGGCGCACTCCTTTTAATAAAGACATCTTGATTTGAGTTAAACTACCTGATTAAAGATCGATGAATTAAACATGAGCTGCAGAGAGTGAGTGTGCTACTGAGCTGTCATTCAGTGTCGTCTGTAATCCCTCTCAATACAACTGTTTTTGTTCTCCCGCCCACATTCCTCAGCCAGGCCCAATTTGAAACACAAAAGTCTGACCCCTCCTCCACTTTACACACACACACACACACACACACACACACACACACACATATATACACACGCACACACACACACACACACACACACACACACACACACACACACACACACACACACACACACAATCGCGCTCTTTTGCAGAGCTGTGTGAGGGTGTTAATGAATATTGATTTATTTTGTGTCTTGAGTATTTATACTCTGCCAATTTCCAAGGAGTCTAAGCAGAAACATAAAGGAGGTTCATAACAACTGAATTTGTGCTATTGAAATCCTTTACAGGCAGAGCAAATGACCCAATAGATTATTCTTTGGGGACAAAAGTTCATCCTATCAGATGTCCTGTTTGGTTTCAGTGGTCACATTTGCTAATTTCCTGTTCAGCGAAAGAACGCCTAGTAAACAACTTTACTTTCGGGTACCCAACCCAGTTCAGGACTCTGCTATAATAACTTTATATAATCATAATCAGCCTTAAGCTCCTTTAATATGTAATTGCTAATGCAAAATGGCTTCATAGGAATTCAACTCTAACAACAAATATTTGAGTAGGCGAAATACTTTTATATGGGTTTGATGTGCTGTTTCACACTAATTTGTTGGCAATATACATTAAAGGTCATCTATTATGCAATCCACTTCTTCACGTCTCTTCTACATCAACATGTGTCCCCTCTGTGGAAAGAGACTCTGAAAGTTTCAGGAACAAAGATTCTCTCTCTTTTTGTCCTGATCCATTTCTATAAAAACCTGTCTGAAAATGAGCTGATCAGATTTTGGCCACTTTATGATGTCATAACGATGCTAACCTTATCTCCTCCTAGAGCACCATTAGGCACTTTTACACTGGAGTACTTTTCCCAGGAATAGTTCCGATAGTTTCTGGGATTTTGCGTTTACACCAAAAAGATCTGGAACTAGAACTTTTTTTGCGAAACTTTTCACCCAGGGACTTTCCTGGGTGAAAAGGTTCCAATTTTCTGATTGGTTGAGCGAATTGCAAACCACGGCCCGTAAAACTCTGAAAAGTGTTGTGAAGCCGCCATTGTATTTGCTGGCATTAGCATTATTAGCATTAGCCCCGCGCACGAACGGAGAGAGACTAACTTATGGCAAAACAAAAGAAAACATGGGAGCGCTGATGAGGAGGTGTCGGCGTTCTGGCGATTTACTCGGAAGCAGTTTCTACTGAAGCCAGTCCCCAACTCTGGGGACTTCCGGCCGGGGACTTTGGGTGGCAGTATACGCCGTGAAGTTGTTTGCGGCCTGCCAGTAAACCCAAAGCAGAAGAAGAAGAAGTGACGTCAGCGGCTCCCTCAGGGACTTGTTCCGGTGTTCCGTGATTTACTTGATAGTTCCAGGAAATAAAAGTTCCGGGGAAAAGTACTTGGTGTGAAAGCGCCTACCTTTGTATTTTTCTTTTTTATATTGCCATATTTTATCCAATATGCTCCTTTAGATATATATTTTTTTATTTTTCCCTATAGCTTTGTGATTGAGATGACGTTTTCTTTAAAGTGTGCTATATAAATCAAATGTATTATTATTATTATTATTGTGTTCTTTTTAACCAAATCTCTCTCAGAGGGGCGTGGGGAGGGGCTTCTTATTTTCATCTAAAGTAACAGACAGAGAATCAGCACTTTTGAAACAGGGCTGAAACAGAGGGGATTATGGGATGCTGAAATGATCTGTTTGGTGTTTGGAGCATAACACTTCAGAGACATGTTCTGTATCTGAGACCTATACTATATTGATGAAAAACAGCATTATAGGGGACCTTTAAACTTGATGAAGCCTATTAAGCTACCTGGCTATACGGACACAGAATTTAACAGAAAATGTCAAAGACTTCATTGTCATGTGCATACAATTTGATTTAAAGCTGCACTAATTCATTTTTACATCATAAAACAATGGACCACATAATGGTGTTGTGTAAAGATTGACAAAAGAGATTCAGAAAAACGACTTCCCAACTCAGGTAATGGGACCATTCGATGAGCAAAGGAATGCACAAAATGTAATTTCGCAAACCCCATTTGACGAAATTATAAAAAAATCAATGAATGCAGCTTTAAAATAGTAAGTATTAAACTTGGAAAAGTATAACAACTATGAGAATATAATATTTCAAACAGGAGCAGATGCCATTAACAACGGTAAATCTGTATATCCATGTATAATCATTTGTGCAGGCGTTTCAGGTTGAAGGGGAAATAACCGAGAACGAAATGTGCACAATTACATTGTGGACAGTATGATTTGTAGAAACTCCATTACAGCTCTCAGGTCGAACACAGCCTGCCTATCCGTGTGTGAACTGATCATAGGTGTTATCCAAACACGGTAACTACATGTCAGCGTGTGTTTGATTACATAAGAGCTCATACTGCCCTCAGAGGTACATTAATTGTGTGTCATTGCAGCAGCATATCGTCTCCGCCTGTTTTATTCACTGCATTAGTTCTAATCTATTAACTTGGCCTCTGAAATTCATAACACCTTAGTATTACAGCAAACAGTTTTCATTAGCCTGTGACCTAAGATTTTCATTGTCATAACTACACTGTAGCTATGCACACATGACAATAGAAGCCTTGAAACTTGAAACCCATGAGCTAATGTTGAGCTGAACATGGGAAACTACCTCTCATAGCTCTGCAAGGTCATGTTCACTGAATCTCCACATATTAACACTACCTAATGATATTTTAAAGTGGACCTATCATGCTATATTGGAAACATATATTGTAGGGCCATACCTATACAAAACATGTCTGTGAAGTTTTTTGTTTAAAATACCAAACAGTTCCCCCATTGTAGCCATGCCTCATACTGCTCATACCCCTCTTTTGCAGCCCTGTTAGAGAAACGCGGATTTTGGGTCCTTTGCTTAAAAAAAAAGAAAAAGATGAGGCGGAGCTAATGCCTGATCAGAATTCTACCGGAGATAAAGTTACATTCTGCGGTGATAAAACGCCATCCTGTTCTAAACCACATCAAGGATTATTTCTGAAACAGTATGGAGCTCAAATGCTTTTTCTCTTGCAGGTTTATCACAAGGTGAGTTCCTTTTTTATTTCCTGCTTTTTAAACACATGTGCTTTACAGTACAGGTTAGCTCTGAGTGTTAGCGAGGTTTGCTAATGTAAACAAAGACGAGATTACGTCCAAAACACGTTAGGCATTGTTTCTGATAGCAATTTTCTGTGGGTCCGCTGCCGATTTGACGTCAGATCGGCAGCAAATCTGTATCCGCTTGTTGTACCCCCCGTTTTTAAAATATTTGGGTACGGAGGAAAAGAGAGAGGGTTTTATTTTCTGACGCTGCGCGAGTTCCCCAACGCACCGGGGACACATATCTATGTATAAAAGACATCACTAAGTGCATTTTGCATGATATGTCCCCTTTAAGGTAAAAGCTAATATTGGGCCATAAAGGAACTACAGCACGGTCCCAACACTTCATGTCACCACCGCTAAGCTAAAGGTGGCTAATGTTGGGCCTACTAAACAAGGTCGGTCGGGGCTTGTTTGTCTACCGTCCTCTTGTGTCGTCGCGTCGGTTCTTTCTAAGTCCTCAACATCTTTCTTTGATTTTCTGTCTTTGAATTAAGAACATCTAACAATGACACACTTCGGGTGACTTTATACTGGGAACGACAAAATCACATCTGTTTTCCGACGGACGTTCGCCCGTATATTTCACCGCACGGTCCTTACTCGCGGATATTCAGACCCTATTACTCAGACGGTACAAAAATGGTGATGGACAAGGGGATCAAGAGCACAGAACAACGGCTACAAGTCGGTAAAGGATTAAACCAGTTTACATAGACACTGTAAGTTATAGCTAAGAAAAGTAACGGGTTAGAAGCTGCTAAGACTTACACACGGGCCGTTCTACAACTTACGCCCGGTTCTGGAACGGACATCGAAGG
>NW_011348992.1:161890-185863 GCF_000735185.1 Notothenia coriiceps | reverse complement strand
CCAGCAAAATACATTTATACATATACCCGTTCATATTAACACACATATTTATGTAAAAATAACGAGCTACAGTGTCAAAATTAATATAGATGAAGTCAAAAGTACAATATTTTCGCTGCAGACGTAAGATGTATAAATGGCAGAAATGAAAAATAGTCAAGTATAGTTTGGATAGCCTCAACAAGGATACTTACTTGAGTTCATATCTTAAATTACATTCACCAATGGTGAAAAGATAAGAGGCGGCTAGGCAATGATATGATCAGCAGAGCTAAGCTAATAATAAGCAACTTTGAACTAATTACGCAAACACAATGTATGCACAGGTAGTTTGTGCGTGTAATTGTGTCGTGCTCCATGCCTGCCGGACATAAGCTTTGTGTCTTCCATCTGCTTCCCCAAGGATCAGCAGCTTTCTCAATCTAAATCTCGCCATAGGAATGAATAAAATCTCAACATTCAGTACATCCCACGCCTCGACACTCCTTGATACAAAAAAAAACACAGTTGTGGCATGATACCATCGAGTAAGATGTACAGAGAAAACATCTAAAGGCTCAGCGCGATGAGCACAGTGTCACAAGGCAGGGTAACTAACGTGGATGCCCAGATTGCTATCATATCTGCTGATGGTTTTCTCTCAGCTTAATCTCCAAGCTCGCTCTAATCTAAGTCCGCACAGAGACATTGTGTCATGTATCATTCTCTGCCCAGCCAGCAGCTCAATAATATTGGGAGAATGAAAGTGTGAGATAGTTTGGAGTAAGCCACTGCTTTTTTGACATTTGATTTGCCCATGCTATGTGGTGCGCCTTGCTCATTCTGCTGGAGGAGCGTTTGCCAGAAAGCCCCGTCCCACTGTTGTGTGACTAAATCCAGCATGGGGAAGGTTGAAAATTATTTTGAGATTCAGAAACACAGAACATGGGCTCATTTAGGAGTGCCTGTAGTCAGATATAGCTAAAGACATCAGGTAAGCATTTTCTATGACCGCCAATTTGCATCATAATGCTGCTTATTACAGGTATTATGACTATAAACACCCTTAGCGTATAGTCACAGACGTCTCAACTGACCTTTATTTTGCAATGATTATAAGTAGAGCGAGCGAGTTTTATGATTACATTTGATAATAAATAGATTATTTTGTTAGGATGGAGGACAATAATAGGCGTCATAGGTTCAAGGTGGTCATGCCACGCCATGCAGCGCTGAGTTGCTCGAGTGTGTGTGTCACTTCACTGACACATAAATGTCTGGAGAGACCGAGGTGTAAGACCTAGGAAGGTGATGTGGATTAATTGCACAGCATTTCGTTGAGCGGCCTTGATAAGCTGCGCCTTTGTGGAGTACAAAACACTACTCTTCTTAAGTATAAAGACATTTATAAGCGCCAAAGGGTAAGGGACGTCCACTCTGCGCGCGCGCGAGCTCTTCTCTGCTTCCGACAGAGAAGACATGCTAGGCCAGATCCGCGAGGTGTAAGACGCTAGGACCAGGTGGAGGATTATATCTCTTCGCCTGGCTGGAAGGCGCCTTGGGATCCCCAAGTAGAGCCTGGTTGATGTGGCCAGGGAAAGGAAAGTTTGGGGCCTCCTGCTGGAACTGGCTCCTCCGCGACGCCGACCCACGGATAAGGCGGGAGAAGATGGATGGATGATGGATGGCTGGATGAATGAATACTACAATCACTGTAAGAATAGCCTCCATAATCATCTTTAAAATGCATTATAATCAGCTGTAAATGGCATCTTATGTGATTATGGTTTACATCAAGTGATGCATTAGGTATTTAAGGGAAGTGATTAAACTTATAGAAAGGTATATTACATTACAGGCTGTTTATAATGTCATATTAATGTGTCTGTTTTCTTTAAATAAGGTGAAAGAATGTAATTAACTAGTTTGAGTCAATTTAGTGTTTAGAGTGAGTTTAGTTTAGCGTTACTGAACGCAAATGCAATGTGTGCAAGCACGTTTGTTGCAGAGCTCACAATAAATGAACATTGAATATTTGCATGCTTATAATGTCTATAACAAATAAATGATAATTCATAAGAAGGTGCTTCCATGATTAACTTAGCATTGCAATTAACATACTCAAATAGGAGACACATGAAATACATCTCATGCGCAGTTAGATACACTTTCAAGTATGTGAAGGTTTGTGTGTGTGTGTTTTTGGTGTGTGTGTGTGTGTGTGTGTGTGTGTGTGTGTGTGTGTGTGTGTGTGTGTGTGTGTGTGTGTGTGTGTGTGTGTGTGTGTGTGTGTGTGTGTGCATGTGTGTCCTATGACCTTAAACACAGGAAGTACAGTGCTGCTACTGAAAGATCACAAGAATCACGTGGCTTTTTGAAAGCTTTTCTGCAAAAGAATCAATAAAATTGACCACCCAGACAGGAAAGGCTTTTCTCCTCTCCGGCAGACACAGCTGAGGCATCCAGCAGCTAGGAGCGTGACTCCGAGGTCCACAGTTCAACAGCGCAACTTGTGTTTACTGAGGCTAAGTGGTAATATCCCATTCCTGCCCTCTGCAAAGAAGGAATAATTATGAAGAGGGTCAACAAGCGTCGGGTGCCATGTTTAAATAAAGTATCCCTCCTCCCAGCCCCTGTGTTAACACACACACATTAAAGCTCTTTGCTTTCACCTCTCTCCTGCCCTCACACACACATATTTATTCACTCTTCTTATTGAGCAAACACAGACCGAGTTTGCCAAGATGGATTGAGGAGAGCTTTAGAAAAATAATGAGAACAAGCCCTTGTTGCATTCATTTACTCACATAATGACACTTGGCCCTGACTGAAGTTATTAAAATGTGAAATAAAAATATCTTGAGAGCCAAGGTTGTGCTTGATATAATGTTTTAAGAGCAACAAGGCTAATATTAAGTATAAAAAAGCATTAGATTCAAGTACTTACTCTTTATAGTTCATATTCACTTGCAATTAGCCCTTTTATAAAAGGATAACATTTAATTAATAAATAAACACTTTTAATGTGCAATAGGTAGTGTCGTATTTGAAGAAGGAAACCGAAAAAATAAAACTTGAAAATAAAAGCAGAATCTTTTAGTCTGCTGAAGAAGTTGCATCTGGGAATGGGTAGAGTACTTTAACTTGTACTGCAACATAAGAAATAATGATGCATTTGGCTAATAAGCCAGGTAGTAAACATAAAACTTGATCTGTGAACCAAGGACTACAGGGAATATCATGCACAGCATTTCATTTGCTCTCAGTTGGCTCAAGTTCAACATATTAAATATTGTTTTATTGAAGTTTTAGTGAAACATTTCCTTTCACAAGCGAGGAATAGATATTAGAGAAATTATCAGTGCTGCGCTATTGCTGCAATATCTTTTGCCTTTATGTCACAGCAAACAGTTATTATTTGAGTACAGATAGATAATTTTCCATAAAAGCCACAATAGCAAAATGTTGCTGTTTTTTCTTTAAAGATTTACAGAAGAATATAAAGATGTTCTTTTTCCTGCATAAAGTCAAAATGCTGAGCACAAAGTAAACATTTTCAGAATAAAGTTGAAATGTTGAGAAAAAGCATGGCATTTCAAGATAAATTTTAGCTACAAACATTAATAAAAAAAGTCCCTCTCTATTCTCAACATTTCAATTTTAAACTCTAGACATGCAAAACAAAGAAGAATCTGCATGTGATTTCTCCCCTTATTCCTGACCCTAACATGTGTGCAGGTGTGAGATGGAGGCCTATAGTTCCATCTGATCCCTGTCAGATCAAGTAAGTGACTGATGTCTGACTGACAGGTGCTATGTGTGCAGAAAGAAAAGGTCTTATGAAAGTCATTAAAAAGTTTCTAAACGAACACCCATATCAGCAGGTTCTGATCTTAATCTGTCAAACCACTTCAACTTGAATGGGAACCTGCCACATTAAGGCCAGGCGCTGCGATGGCAGGTTGCGAGTTGTCCGTATGACAGAGTGGGAGCAGCGCTGGTCATTAGCCTGAGAGGGCTGCAGAGTGCTGAGGATGCAGGGTGGGTGGGGGTGGTGCTGGCTCCGTGCCCTCAGCCTCCATCTGAGCAGCCGGGTGGAGTGTATAAAGGCTTGCTGAGTGAAGGGTCCGCCAAAGCAGATTGTGAACCAAAAGCACTCCAACCCAAAAAAAAAAGTCTGTTCTCCTGGTCGCCAACAAGGCATTATATCACTAAACGAATGCTTGTAAACTGTCTTCACAAGGAACGTCAGTGCCTGTTTTGTAACAGGACCACTGTGGTACAACATGAGTCTCTTCAGAACAGCGTCAAACAGTGTTATTCAGAGGCAGTTAGGCAGGGAGCTGCTCTTTGTTGAGACACCTCTGTAGTTAAATGGTGTGACGTGCTTGTCAGCTCAGTTCTTGCTACAGTTCTTTGCTTCTCTATCTGGGGTGAGGTCTGGCTGAGGTTAGCGCCATGTTCCCTCCCTTGATGGAGCTGAGGTTGAGTTGTTCTGGTGCTGCCCCCCTGCACACAGGAACATTCCAGGCGCGTAAATAAAGCCGTCGCTGTGCCTTTGTTGCAGTGCTGACTAGACAAGAGCCTTTCTGCATGGGCTTCTGCCTTTAAAGAGGCGAAGTCGTGCATCCCCGCTGGTAAATGATCTGACACTTTTTCCCGCTGCAGTCTTTTCACAAGCCCTTGTTGTTAGACTGTCGTTGTTATTCCCCCTCTGCCTTCCCGCTTTCTTGGTTCCAATCCTCCCTTCCACCCCCCTGCCTCCTTTCTTTCATATACTTTTGGACACACATTGCAAGCAGATGGAGGGAAAGGTGTCTATATCGGAGACATTTTCCCCCTTCTTAAGCAGCCTCCCACCCTGCAGAACCAGCGTGGGATTAATAAATTCAATATGAATTGAAGGCTAATGAAATGTGCACCCCCACCTCTCCCTCCTGACTGCCAGCCGCTGAGAGGAAGGCTGAGCACAGGGCTCCTTGAGAGCAGGCAGAGAATGAGATCATTGTCACCATTATACCATCAAAAGCAGCAGTCAGCTAAACCATAAAAATGGGCCTGCTGTCAGGAGGCTGACCTGGGTGACTGGCTACAACATGCCCGGCATTCCTCCAAGACACAGTGCTTTGTAATTTTCTTCCCAGTGACAGTGAGAGAAAGGGCCGCATTTGAGGGGAGCAGCTTTCAAACTGAGCTTCAAGGTGGGGTAACTATCCAGATTTACAGCAACTGCTTACGGGGAGTCATTTTCCTTATGTCTTGTTTCTTCGGGTCATTTTCAACGTAATACAATACATTCTGTAAGAAATGTCTCACTTTTTACTTTATACATTAATTGTGCCGTTTCCATTTGACCTCATGGTGGCATTTGTCATGATAGATTGTAAATAGTAACATTTATGCAATAAATGACACCCAGTTGTATGCAGAATACACACATACAATCCTGAATCCTTACTCTTGCGTTACAGCAGCTCGTGCCATAATAAAGGACACCGCCGCCACAGGAAATACAGCCAGGTTTGCAGACACTGCAGTTTTCCCAGCATCCATATGGACTGCTGCAATTAGATCAGACACAGAAGCAGAGACGCAGACAGAGAGACAAGCAGACTCACAAAGAGAGAGAAGGAGTGGGGGGTGGGCAGTGAGACAGAGTGCAATGGGGATGTTAGAGTTCAACTCAAGGGCGTGCTGAGTGCCATGGAGTAGTGTGGCCAAGGGGCTGTTGATGGAGTGGAGGCCCTTGTGCAACAGGAACAGCCATGTTTCCAATTACTACAGCCTGTCCTCTAATTGTTTAATTGGAGGCTGTGTGTGGGTTGGAGGGGGCTCCAGAGTCCTCCTCAGCTGATTGATATAGAGGCCTGTTTACCACACAGTGGGCCCCTAGCCATCGTCATGTACTACATTGCCCCATCAGCAACACATCAGCCCCCCTGCCCCCTTCCTGCATTGAGCTCATTACATTAGTTGATCATGCTGAAAAGAAATGCAACACTAGCAAAATTGTGTAAATGAAAGTAGCTCGATGATTGATGGATGTCCCCAAAGCGCTATATCACAAAAGCAACAGATGTGAGATCCAACGAGCCTTGATTGAGTCACTTACCTCGTGAGGACCAAGTCTCAATTCAATTTCTTGCTCATTAATGTCAAAGTGTGAGCTCCAGTGTGACACCTCAGGTCAACTCACAAGTATGTGATACAAGTTGATTCAAATCCATTACAGTCTGATGAGAAGTGCTTTGACATGTTTCTTTAAGAGTTCAAAGCCCTCATATTTCTAAAATCAAACTAGCTCAGATGCTCATTTAACAAAGTGTATACTATTTACTGAATAAATGCATGCAAACCATTCATCAATATGAATACTAAACTGTATTTTCTTTAATAATGATCCCTTTATTAGTCATCGCAAGAGGTGGAATCATGCAATTGTCTGATATGTCTTTACTTACTTATCCCTTTGTTTCTCTTATTATTTTGTGTGAGAAGAGCAGTGTCTAGTTTTAAAGTGTATTTAATTTAAGAGATTATATGCGTTATGAGCTTTAATAGTTTAACACAATTGCTTTGGAGTCAGCTTCAAGGTCCTCAAAATATAGAAAAAATATGATTAACCATAATGATAATGTTTGCTACAGTTTTCTTCATTTAGTAACATAACAGACTGAAACATTAATGAAAATACAGAAAAATAATTTGATCCATCCGTGCATCCACCCAAGGATCCCGGCAGCCCACTCAACATTTTATGGGATGTCGATCAATATTCATGAGCATGGTTTATTGGAACATATACTAGTTACTGGTCAATACGTTTACCAAGTACAGGAGCCAAGGTCTCTGTAAACAAGCTCTGCCCAACAGAGAATACCGATGGATACAGTATCCTCCTCCGTGCACTGATCAATACATGCAGTACACTAAATCACTTCTAGATGTAAAGAACAGCATAGTAATAACTTCTCATTATTAACACTGAATAAAACCGACAGCCAAGAGAGAACTGCAGCGTACATTTATATTAATGCATACAATAATCCAGTGTATATGTAATTACTTGCTCAGTGCAAGCCAAGCAGGCAGTTTGATACGGGTTATAAGCTGCCAAGAAGACATCCGTTTGTACTGCCAGCAGATTCCAGTTTGTTCAGCGTGTGCCTGTAGCCGTGCAAGCATCAGCGAACATGCAAATGAGTGTGTGTGTGTGTGTATATATATATGTGTGTTTTTTTGTCATTATTCATGGTACAATATGCCATAAATACCATCAACATAGCACACTTGCATCGCAATGTGAACAGTTGCTCAGCACTCATGAATTTTGCATGTCTGCATCTGTGTCTTACATTTACTGTGAGCAGTGTCTGTACTGAGGGGCAATATGGTCAGCATACTGTGATTTGTGTGTGATCAGCTTGCACCATTTCCAGAACTAAATTGGATTAAATGAACATAATCTCGTAGCTTGGTTTGTATGGAGTGGTGCAGTAATGATGTATTTTTGTAGACCGACCCGGAAGTTAGCGTCCCTCGATAAAAAGCAACAGGATGTTTCCATTGGATTTTGGAATATAAGAACTCTGGTAAATGATACAAAACGATTTATGATATTTACAAGCTTTGTTCAACAGGACAATCCCCACATATTGACACCCCTTATGATTTTCTTAGCATAAATGCAATTTGCCAAAGTAAAAAGCTAAATAGACCAACATTAATTGACATAACCGTGGCTAAGCTAAAGGCTGTTAATGTTTGACATGTTGACATTTTGTAGCCTAATTTTGTCACTTTTTAGCAACTGCCGTCACATAGAAACTTCAGATAATTACATTCACTGACCTATTATGTTTACGAATATGCTAATTTACTGAAATGCTAATTGTTGTTGATTATGCTAATTACTGCACGACTATTTGCCACATATGACTATTTTACCAATATTAGTAACCAGTATCTGAAAATAAGTGAATTTTAAGAATTCAAGTTGTGAAATTGTCAGTTTGGTCACGTGAATGTTACATTTATGTACAAAAAATCAGAGCATTGAAAAGGCAGCGTGTTTACAGCAGCAATATTCTATTTTCTAAAGCTTTCATCACCCTGGTCTAAAGACGCCCGCAGATGGACTAGATATTTTTAACTCAGTCTATCAGTTTATCTGCAGCTGCACAAGAAAAAAGCCTGTATACTTAGCGTAAGTGTTAAAAGTCATTACCATTAAAGTCAAATGGTTCTTTAATATACTCCGCTTGTGAACAACTGAAAGAGAGCATTTTGGCTGAGGGTATTTTATTTGCAAATCAGATATGCCCCAACATGTTCAACTCAGTCTCACGGTATTTCGTGTTATAGTCACGACATTTAATCTATTTGCTCGTGTTCACCAACACGATTTTCCCCTTTTTTTCGTGTCACACAGAACAAGCAATGTATTTCTATTGGTAGTGTGTTTCGTCCCTGCAACACTTATTTTTGTCCGTTTGGGTCTTGGAAGACCGGAAGCTGTGGGGTTCATAAAAACATGTTCTTACTCAATATCAAGCCACGATTATTGTTTTTATTTTAAAATCGTATAATGTCGGACTTTTTTTGCCGTCCGTGAGGGAAATAAATGGGCCTCAGAACCAATACTGAAATCTGTAATTTTTTAAGATTTTTTTCATTCTAATTTATTATTCTTTTCTAAATAACACACTGTTATTTACTCAACAATAACACACAATTATCCTTGTTTTTCTTTATTTGTTTAATTCTATAATCTCAGGCTTTTTTGACATCCGTCAGGAAGTGAATTTCAAAAATAATAATAACAGGAAACAGACGTAGGCCTATATGGGACATTTCGAGCATCATTGCGATACACACCCACTGAACTGATTAACCAAGATCCTCAGCTATGGTTTAAGCTCGGTGATTGGATGTTTAAGCCGCAATACACGTTGGGATATGGCGATATGAAATCCGAAAAACTTTTCAAAACTGCACTTGTTTGAAATGGAACGAAACCACGGCAGACTATCCGTCCCCCAGAACTACACATGCTGGCTATTGTGTTTCGCAAAATATTCTATGGGACGTCTCTACTGGGAACGTTTTCTTTTTTCCCACAATTAGAAGTTGCCTGTATTAAAACACATTGGTGTTATCAAATGTAAAACATATAAATGGGTGAAAATTGCTTGTGTTGGGCAGCATTAATATATACCCACATGACAGCTCATTGTTACTTTGTAATTCTACTCCATACAATTCAGAGGTTAACCTGGTATTTTTACTCTACTACATTTATTTTAGTTACTTTGCAGATTCTGATTAATGATGTGAAATATAAAAACAACCCTTAAATCAGACTTTAGTTACACCTGAGTAAAATTCAGGGAAGGTGATGGTCAAGTGCCAACAATCAGGAGAGATATTTGATAGTTGGTGCTTGAGAAGACTAAACATTTATCTGCAGATCTCTATAAAGTATATTCATTACTCGTTATTCTCTACTAATAGTTCATTAAAGACTGTATATAATTGCTATTTTGCACATCCCTTTCAAGATTTCAAGATTTTCAAAGGTTTATTGACATATCATATACACAACTACGGTGTATGCAATGAATAAAACACTTGGGTCGCAGGTTCCTCAACAGTGCATACAAGACATCAATATGTGTGTACCACCACCATTAAACTGTCATATTATGCACATTTATTATACTATCTACATACATAAGAGTATAATTCATATGTATAATATCAGTTAAAATAAGTGCTTCAACATAGTTAAACATTGCAGGAAAGCAATATATTAGACGTCAAGTACTTTGTCAAGCTTAATAGTTATCTGTAGATAGATACCTCCAAAGCTTTTTTCTTATTTACATTACATGTCATTTGTTAGACGCTTTTATCCAAAGCGATATACATACTGTGGACAATCCCCACAGGAGCAATTTGGGGTGAAGTGTCTTGCAGGGACACAACGACATGCTGACTGCAGTGGGACTTGAACTTGCTACACACTGTTTCGAAGTCCAGCACTCTATCCACTGAGCCACAGCCTCCCATTTCAAAGAAGACCTTAACCTACTGTAAAGTATCCTTTTAAATAAAGGTTAATTCGTTTTCTGTTTTGCACATCCTCCTATTAATATCTTTGTACATCCGGCACTAAACTGTTTTATTGTAGAGATCACTTGCAGTATTTTCTTGATTTTTTTGTATTCTATATATTTATATCATTGACCTTCTACTTTCCCCACAGTCTATGGTTGTCACACAGCGTATGTACTCTTTAATATTTTTTTCATCAAAATTATAACATTAAAACAATTATTCTATAACGTGCTTTAACCACTAGGCGGTGCACACAAGGTACACACAGCATACAATGCCATAATAACTTGTTATTATTAGTGTAGGATACTTATGTATGTATTACATCTGAAGATGTGTAGTTTTATTCATGTTTTCACATAATTTTACAAGATATTGCTATATTATTTCTATTTACTTCTACACATTAATATATGATTTGTAAAACATCGCAGAGAGAAAGGTGGGCTATATCCGTCATTTAATGGTAAGCTATTGAAATTCTGATTCCATAGATGTGTCTATAAAACAAATGTTCAAATGTGACTAAACAAAACTAATCCCATAGTATGGGATTAGTTTTGTTTAATAAAGATAAAGCAATACTTTCTCAGAATCAAGCAAAACTAAGAGTTTAAGAGAAAAAAAAACTGAGTCAAGCAAAATATATATATTTTTTTTAAACTATAAGTTGCAAACAAATAATTTGTGTAATCATGTAAACTATAAGTATTTTTTCTTTGTTTTAATATATCTTTTTGTTTGCAGTTCTCTTTGCTTCTTTCTCAATGATCAGACTTTTGCTCTGGCTGCAGCTCTTCTCGTTTGCGCTCCCTCATTTTTTGTTTTCGATTTTGACACAAACGTCCCAGGTGGGCGGGACTTTCAGGGGTGTGTCCCCATTGGCTACTCAGTTTTTGAGTGACAGGCAGTAGGCTATGTTTCGTGCAGGAAACATAGCTTAGTCCCAATAGAAATACATTGCTTTTAAAATCATTCTGTGTGACACGAAAAAAAAAGGGGAATATCGTGTTGGTGAACACAAATCAATAGATTGCAATTTGTGACTATAACACGAAATGCCGTGAGACTGGGTTGACATGATAGAGGGCTTTCATGATACCACTTACAAAGCCCGTCACAGTCGGCTGAGTTTTTTCATCATCATCACAGCTCTGACTGGACCACTGTCACTGCAACTGCCAACTATACAACAGGCTTCACCCCCCACAACAGGTACACACTATATTACAGGGATATGCTGTAATAAATGTGAGATGATAAGATTTTCCTGTAATCTCTCTGTGTTTATATTGATTACAGATAAACATCTGCCATAGAGGCACTGTGTCAACATGGTTTGAGGATATATTACACACACACCCACCCACCCACCCACCCGATTCATGTGACTTGATAAATTAGAGTTGTCAGGATGAATGAGGGATGCAGAGTGGTGGTTAATGCAAAGGGTTAGGGTTATGTAAAAGTGTATGTAAAATATACGTTTTACTTTCCAATCATGGAAGTTGTTAAATGATTCTTCAATAATGTAGATACACTTTTAAGTCGTTGTTAAGTTCAACCTATCCCTTTTTCTTTTTTTTTCACAGGAACTAAAAAGCAATTAAAGTTTCATCTTAGGGCTTTATACATGGTGATAATATGCTAACTTCAACTCAGGCTCAGAACTCCTGATTTACAGCCATTTAAATGCATCATTCTGCTTTAACGCCGCCTATAGCTAAAATGCTATAAACCTGTGCTTTTTGTCAGAGTTGAAATACAGTCTACATGTCTTCAGAAATTAAGTTATAATAGCAAAATGTGTGGGAAAAGATTTGTAAAAATAGGGTCTTAAAATGTACAAGAATTTAGTTGCCAATTTTTTAAACATGTTACATACCACAGTTGGGTACAATAGGAAGAAAGCAACAAAAAGTAGCTACCTTAGGCAGTAAACCATTGGGGTTTGCAGACCTTGGGAAATCAGACCATCAGGGAGGACGGAGCAGTTCTTTCAGGATTTGAATGCAACTTCAGTCACAGCAGCAATGCATGCACATGGATGCAAAATACCTGCCCTCAAGGAAGTTTTGCTGAACTAAGCTCCTGATTAACCCTTCAAAGAACAGGAAATGGCCTTAAACCGAATATCAAAACCCTCGCTCGCTGGCCTTTTCATGGCTTTTCATTTATATAAAATTAAATGTTTTGCATTTCACAAAGTGAAACAAAAATATTCCATTTGGCTTAAATGATTATAAACAGGGGTACAATACAAAGCAAAACCAGCGGTATAAGCAAGACTGAACTAAGCCAAACTATAAGCAAAACAAAACAGAAGATAAACACTAAACAAAATATGGGTAAAAACACAAGGAACAATCACATGACATAACAGCGGGTGAACCAACAAAAATGGTAAAATGTAGGTTCAAAATGGCTCACCATGCAGCATAGCAACAATGAATTTAAATGTTGTGGCCCTACTTACCACAGCAGCTCTGGGGTTTAACTAATCACTGGTACAGCACAATTGGAAGCAGGACTAACTGTAGGAAAGCAGCAACTGAACATAACACAACAGAAACTAAGGCAACTAATGTATCCATATTAAAATACACTACCTACCTGGACCACCAACCATGACAGACAGAGCCAAAGCAAAGAACAAAGGCCAACAGGTGCATTTTATAAGCAGCCCTAATGAGGGGAGTGATTGGGGGAGGAGTCAGGCCCTGAGCTGTGCACTGGAATTGTGACTGTGCACTGCACTCTTCCTGAAAGTATTACCCTCTAAACTTTGTTAAAGGTTTGTAAAGTAAGAGGAGGAGGATATCATAGGCAGGAAACATTAGGGTGCTGGAGGGCAGATACAAAAATTAGGGATAGTATAATTAAAAAAAACTGTCTTTAAACACACACACAGGTTTTTTAAGTTATATTGCCTGTTAACACGTTGTCTCAGCGCAGTTAGGGATTAAAGAACACATTTGCTCAAGCAGAAGAAGTATTTTACTTGAGTCTTTTCTTTTCATTATTAATTTCTTATTGAGAAATTATGTTCTTTATACTCCACTACAAGTACAGCTTGTTGTAATCGATAATCAATAAGCTGATTGACAGAGACTAATTGGTAACTCTTTTGATAATTCTTTCAGTCACAAACACACCATTGTTCTATTTTCTCAAATATTTAAATAACAAACTAAGCTCTGTGATTTAAAGGTTGTAGAGGCCTTCTTTTTCTTTTGGATGAAATAAAAAATGTAGCTCTCTACAGGGATATTAAATATGTGCGTGCTGTTGGGCAATGCATTTTAAATATTGGTTTACACTGTCAGGAGAATGTGATATACTTCCCTATAGAAACAGATGAAGGAACCTCAGGAGGGGAGTACTAAATAATTTACAAGTGAGTCAGGCTGCATTCAAGCAAATGCCCACTGCAGGAGTCAAATTAATTCCACCTTGCACTGGGAATGATGACTGTAAACCTACCTCTCGCAGTGAAAATATAAATGGAAGAACAAATAAATTATAGCCAATATGACATATCCATATAATGATTAATTGACAAATCTAACTCTTTGGTCATACAGGTTGTAGATTGAAAAAGTTAATTGAAAAAACCCCTCCAAAATAAGAGGAAAATCCATGCCAAAGGAATTAAAACAGACATTTTGATTTAAATAATTAATTATGTCTACATTTATCTTATTTTGTGTAACTTTTAATTGCATATTCATGTATTTATTTAGTAATATATACATTTCCATATACATTTGGTAGGCTCTTTCTTCCATCCAGCTTTAGGGAACTGATAACATGGTTGGAGACCTGGTGGAGAAATTAATTCCTGTGCATCTTCCATGACGTATTCCTCTCGTGCATAGTTGTTAAATATTGATGCAAGACTATGAATCTGGAAGGCAGCCCACACTGTTTCAGTATGAGGAATTAATCCCAAATCTGTTTACTGACAACCTGTCTAGTCCTTTAAAAAGCCACTTCATGTTTGCCATATGAATGCCTCTTTTACAATACCTAGTAGCACGTGTGTGATTTGTGAACATGTAAAAGAAAGCACATTGACAGCCTCTGTTAAGCCTACAAGTTCAACTCTGAATGCTATAATTAGGCTCTGATATTAATGAGTGTTAGCAGTGTGTAATCTTAGCTGTCACACATGCTCCAGTTATTTCACTCCTGGAACAGTAGCTCCAGCGTTAGCTCTGACACGGAGGAAAACCCTTGAAGTTGCATTTAAAAATGCTCCCATTACATTTTAAGGTTTTCTGTCATTGTTTACTTACTGAATATTTAACTAATGTGTTATATTAAAGCTCATTAACATATCATACATTAACTGGTTTATTGGCTCAGTCCCCTCTCCCCAACCAGCCTCTCTTGCTGTTGTTTCTCTTCCCTGTCAAACACATCCTGTCCCTCTCTTATTCTGTACGTCTTTCTCTCTTTGTATGTCTGTGCCTCTATTTTCTCCAACAGCAGTTGGAGGATACCAACTGAATATCAGTTCAGGGAGAATGTTTAGATGGATTTCTGCTGAAGGAAATACATATTTAACGACAAATCTGCAACTCTACCTCTTTCAACCTCACAGCTTCACCCCTTCCTCTCCCTACGTCACCTCTCTGGGGCTAAAGTCCCTTTCTATTCATCTCTCCTTTCTCCACCACTGAAACAAAGGAAAACAACTCATGCACTTGCTTTACAACTAAGGGCGTAGTGCCAGTCAGACTCAGAGAATGTAAGAGCATAGGTCCAGGCTAAATTAGATTTGCAGCGTGCCTTTATCTATTTATTTGCCTTTCAACAACTGATTAGTCTCCCATGGCCCCAGAGTTTCATGCTAGACTTAGCATTTCAATTCAGCACACATCTAGCTTCATCCTGGAGCCAAATAAGTGTCTGTCTCCAGAGGGAGTTTCAGCCCGCAAGAGCGCAACCACTTCTGTGCGTGGTGGAGGGGTGCGTGAGGAAGCATGGGTGGGGGAAGCAAGGTAGGGAGGTGAAGAGATGAGGAGAAAAAGGCACTGCACACTCTCTCACAAGGGTAAAGAAAATGACATTGAGTGATAGCTTTGAGGGGTTGGAGATCTTCTTTCGATGCAATTAGGGCAGACGAACTGGACAACACATGAAGCCCTTCCTTTCTGCAAGGCTCCCCTCTCTTCTTCTTCTTTTTCTTCTTCCTCCTCCACATGCAGGCCCAGGAACAGCAAGCAGCACAACTACCGAGGGGCCTGAGGGGAGGTATTTGTAACAGGAAAACACCTTACCAGTACATCTTAATGACAGGTGACAAATGAGCTTCAAGTTCGGCTGGGTTATTCCCTGTTCATAAATCAAGGCAAACTGCAGACAGGGGTGTATGTAAGAAGATTGGTTTACTCACTGCTCCAGAACAAACCTAAATGACACCAATGAAGCAAGCAATCTAGATCACAGATGTATGCAGGGGGAGGTAAAATTCTGCCTGTAAGCACTTTGTCACACCGACAGTAGCTCACCTTTTACAACCCACAGAGTGCAGGAGCAAGTGAAAAACACTGCACGACCACCAAAATGTTCTTAAGTGCCGTCAAAATGTCAGGCTCACATTGAAACTTCCAAATTGTGACCATGGGAACTGGAGTGTGTTTTTAAGCAACAGGAATCCCCTCTGAATAACCTCCCTTTAATATCTGCCTCAAGGCCTTGTGGTTATGAACATCTGGAACGGACACCTCTATAATACTTCCAGACTCAACGTGCTAAAAACATCACTTCTGATTTAAGGCCTCTTTGTTTGGCCATCTATCGTCCCACAGCTCCATTTTTAATCTTCTCTTGTCCTCTCACTCCAGGCTGTGTTGGAAGTGACGGATGCTTTTCGCCTGACTTTTCATTTGCCAGTGAGCTTGGCACAGGAATAATTACCTGTCTCTATGATCAATTACCTGATTACTCACCAGAGACGCACAAGATGTCTGAAGAGCAGAGCCTGTGCTGTGGTGGAAGGCGGGCTCTCTGCACTGGCTGAATAGACGCACACATGAGGGGACAAACATATACTGAGCACTCCATATAGATAGCCCTCCCTCTCGAAAACACATCACACACCCGGAGGATCATATTCTCCTTATGTTCTCAGCTGACAGAGGCAAGGACACACTGACTGGTGGGCCATTGAGACCACAAGGAAGTCATTAAGAACCATCCTGACACACATCTCCGCAGAAAGCATCCCTGTGCGAGGCCAAATAATCCCCCTAAACTGCCTTGTTATGATGAGAAATGTTTACCTGAGGGCAATACATGAAGAGAGAGTTAGCTGTAAAAAGGAATCACTGGGCGTCGTTATGTGATATTCAGATAATATCCCAACGGGCTGAATAAACACTTGATTATCATCATGTTGTGCAAGGTCCCTGCAGTACTCCTCATGATGCACAGCTTGACCTCTAAATAACACTGACGTATGTGCTCAGCAGCCTCCCGATCTACACAGTGATCATGTACGCACAAACAAGGCAGGAGGAATCACCATGACATCCCCCCATCGCCCACCATGTCACATCTAATCCCACACATGGCACACACAATGTTTCTCTCAAAAGCTTAGTATACAGAGGCTTTCCCACAAAATCAGTTACATGTAGGGAGAATTCTTGTTTGTTCACTGTGCATATATTTGTGTTCTGCACAGCATGAGACACACAGCAAAATCTGTTTCTCTCAATCACACAAGAAGACATTAAACCTATAGGTGCACAATATGGATAAGCAAATATCAATAATTACCAGCTAATGGTCCATATACAGCTTATAATTTCTTTTTTCAAAACCTGTATTATGCTGAGTGTGAGAAATGTATTGAGCCATGATGGATTGTTAAATATTTCTCATCTTTGCCCTAACCAATTCTAACTCAAACAAAGAACAGTTCTGACTCATTTTGATTAACCTTTTCTAATAAATGAGTAGAATTCTAACCACTGCATTGATGGCAGTGGTGGTGAAGATAAACAATCTGTTAAGAGAGAGACCCCAAATGGTGTAAAAGTCCACATTGCACGTTTATCAGTCACAATTCCTGGAATGAAAAAGTGAATTAATAAATAATTATTCAATTCTCTCACACACACATACAAATCAAATTCTCTCACATATTGCACCTTGCACAGTTTGCTAAGTCACTCACACAGTCAGAGCTTTGCTCAGGGGCAACAAAGCTATGAATAGCTCTGGTAAGTACACACACAGAGCGAAAACCTTGAAGCTTTCATGAGATGCAGGGTCTGAGTGGCAGGAAAATACTAATACTACTCCACAACCCTTTCTTCTCTCTAGCAGGCGCCACATTAACATAATATAGCCTGCTTGGATTCCTTCGTCGCCACACAATTATGACTTCTCATTTAGACTCGTGTGCTAGTCAATAAATCCACGGAAGCGAGTCACAGCCACTCTCTCCGGCCCATGGAGATGCTGACGTTATGATCAAGAGGTTCTCCTATTCTCCCATAGATGGGAGAAGCCATTGACCTTTTCCAGTACCTGCATGTGTCACCACAAATAACAACAAAGTAGGAGCTTGGCAGAGAGGCACTGCGGCCCAGACATCATCTTTCAGGTTACATAGAGTTAGTAGATCAGAGAGGAATTCATCGCACAGCATATACAGTAAGTATATAAAAATAAAAATATGATAGATATCTCAGAGTGATCAAACACCAGGACCAAAGTCATGTTTAGGTTTCTGGTCATATAAGACTGTAAACCAGTCAAAGGCAATGGCAATTCTTCTCATTAAATGTTCAAAGTACAATGTAACATTATTGTCAGACTCACTAACTATTGTAAAAACTATGAATACAGTCTTGCTTCACTGTGAAAAACACATGAACACTTTCATTATAGGTTTTTTATGACTTTATTTATCTTGGATTAATAATTGATCAATGTTTCATTAATCATTTATGATGACCAGGAGTTATTACAATCATTTACAACTACAGAATTGATTGGTTATCAAAGGGGAAAACAAATTAGTTGTGTATGTATTGATGTAAGTATCACAGGCAATGCGGAACCTGTGACTTAGTAACTGCGCTTAGTTAAACCAAGTGAGTATGTATTAAGATATATATAAATTGTGAACAGATCTTCCGATTAATTGTTCATATCTGTCGATCAAAGATTTGTTTCGCATTATATTAATTTCTTTAAATCAATGAAAAACTTTCAGTCTTGATGCTCAAGACAAAAGGACGTTTTTCAGATATTGTTGTTCTTTTTAATCACTAATCTATACAATTAATCAATACAGGAACACCAAACATGTATTTCCCCTTGCTGGCCCAATATGTGATGCCTTAAGGCTTATAGGATTATTACTAAGACTGCAAGGGCATCTATATGAACACCAGACTTCTCCTGGACCTATGTCCTTCCCAGTTACCGATCATTTCCGACTGGGCCTGGCATAGCTCCTATGACTTGCATTAGAGAGCCATGTTATATTAAGAACTCCTTGCTCCCAGAGAGAGCTGTAGAGAGCTGTAGGGCTGTCGAAAGCCTGAGTGGGAGGTTAACATTACTGTTCACTACACAGTAATTACAGACCTTTCACTAAGCCTCACTATACCTTTCTGAAGAGGGTGTATATTTCCAGACTGCTCTTATGATCACACAGCGCAGACACACTTATCTGATCATTTCTGTACTCAGGCGACTGTATCATTCAATTCCTTTATTGCCAACACTGCTTATTTTCTAAATGTGAGCTGTGCTCTTTCTTTTGAAGTGATGGAAGGTTTGCTTTAATGTCACTCTACACGGCACTGCATCTCAACCACCTTTTTTTTCTTCATGTCCTTAAAAGTGACACAGATGTGAGTGTGTGTGTAAAAATCATCAGGGTAGGTAGAGTTAGTCTAATGGATGCTATATCTGTGAACAGTGTGAGTCATTGCAGTTCCACGATGAAGGTGGTGATGCTTAATTATACAGAGACGAAGAAGGGGCGGAGGGGTAGGTGTTAGCCACCTGTTACAAATCACACTCATGCCTTCCTGGGAGCTTTCCGCCTGCTTTGATTCCTGACACTGCGAGATGCCAGAGAGAACCCTCTATCATGACAGAGAAAGAGAGGAGGGGTAACGAGAGAGGAGGGGCAGGGGGGAACGAACTAGAAACAGAGGGATGCAGGCAGGGATGTTAGGTGGGATTAAAAAGGCAGAAAAAAAATCACTCCCTTAAACCCTGTGGTTTAGGCTACTTATCAAAGAGCTATTAGTCATCTAATTGCCACATTATTTATTATAGAACACACCTGCGTCTCAATTTGGATACTTTCGTTAGTACACTGACTTGTTGTGCAATGTGAACACTTGTGCAGCGTATGAATTTTAACCATGTAATGTTGACTCAATGCATGCTGTGCTGTCACCAGAGGTAACGATCGCCGCTGTTAGCAAGCTAGATAGCAAGATAGATAGCAAAGTTATCGTTAACCACAACTGGGCTGGTCAAATAACCAAGATGGCTATCGTTGTGTTTAACAGCGTTTAACACTCAACTTTTTGTTATGAGTGCACCATCCAGGTATAATAGTGCATCTCATCTTGCTATCAAATTGGGCCGCACACAAAATGTTCGCATGTTAGCACAAAAGTAACAATTCAGACACAGCAATAATCCGATTTTTCTGGGTTTTGTGCTGTCGTTAGTTAGCTTCTGGCCACAGACAAGATAATCTGGTCAGACCTGTCCTGTCCTTTAAGAAACCCAAAGTTTAGATAACTATTAAGATATGCTTCACTTTTTTTTTTATGATGATGATGACGAGTCATTATTACTTTTACGTTTGTTTTACAACATTTATTTTCAAACAAATATTTTTTTCATTCTTTAGTAAGAACTGTTTCTTTTTAAATAGTTCTAATATAGCCTACAGACCTCTGATTAAGTTATCAAGTATGTGTATCTTAGTCCGACAACCTGATCTTTGGCATTATTGGGCCCCTTAGACATTTATTTGTAATCACATTTAATTAAAGCAGTGCTGCTTTTGCCTTTTCCATCCCATGTAATCAATGCACTAAACTTAAAATATTAGATGACATTTGGAAAACATTTATGTTCTTACTGTTACCTTTTGCATCACATCTATTTGGTGGTGTCATGTTCTTCTAAGACATGTTACAAATGAAGACATGTGCGATTCAGCACTTAACAATGCCCTGAGAATAATCATTTTTAGGGTTATGTAGTGATAAATCAAGTGTTTGTAGATATAGTGCTAAAGTTCCTTCTTTAGACTATGTGTAAAACTAATGATGTGAAGTGGCAACATGTTTCAAAAAAAGTCTATGCCACCCTTGCTCTTGTTAAGGTCAACACTGACTCTCGGACACCTCCTGCTCCTGCTGTTCAACAAAACAAAGCTGGTGCTAGTTCATGATGAGTCTGTGACCCGACTGTGACTGCAAACTCTAGCAACTGGGCCAGTGGCTTGCATGGTGCGTGTTTTGGGGTTAAGTGCAGGGTGTCTTCGGGTGGATAGAAGATAGAGGAGGGGGAAGTTGAGAAGTGATTGCACAAGCCAGCAATACAGGCAGCTGCACAGGCAGAATCTCTCCTGGCACTGTTGGTTCTGCCTGATTATTTAACAGGAGCAACTGGAAGTGGTTGACATGGTTTCATGGGCTTTGTGCAGTGCGCACTCCTCAATTATGGATGGGAAAAGTGACACTGTGACAGCTGTAGCTCTCAGGGGGTCGGAGAGAGAGTATGCAAGGAGTAATTCTTCCCTCCTCGAGCGGGAAGATAGGAGACAGTCTTCGGCATAGACGTGACATACACACAAAGAGACATACACAAATACACACACACACACACACATGTATGCTTGCACACACACAAGCCCTCTTCTTGTTAAATTAAATATGCCCTGAAAATGACGGAGGGGTGGGGGTAATGAGGAAATTATTCACAATCCTTGACATGCTTTAAATCAGATTATGCTCTCCGCCTACCTCACCGGGCCCAGTCTAAAGGCCGATCCATTTCTTGCTTAAGGCACAACGCCTCCTCCACGCACGCACACACACACACACAACTAGAGGTACTGTATAGAAAAGCTCATCTGCATCCATCTCAGTTAGAGACAGGGGAAGGAGGAGAGGTGAATTATCCACAGCCTCCTCTGTGGCTGGATGCAAATGTGGAAAGTGGGCTTCGACCTGCGGCCATCGCTGAGAATCATTATGTCTGATCCTGGAGGACGTCACGCTGCTGCTGGAGGAGAAAGGCCAAGAGAGCACGGTTCCCCACCAGCAGGCCGTCTGATGAAATGCATATCAACCAGCTGAGAGAGAGGTATGAAAAAAAAAATACTAAGACAGCATGGCTCCAGCCCCTTTCCCCTTTTCACCAACTCACACGTCGTTATATACCTCCACAGAGGAAACACGTGGCCCATTGTTTAGCATGAAGGGCTCTTGTGCTAAGAGACCCATCCTTGCTGCTGCACCCTGCAATTATGTGGTAATGAGGTCTATGCATTTCACAAATACTTGAGCTGTTAGAGCAGGTAGCAGGGAATGTGAAAGTGGTAGCTTATAGCGCTATACAGTGTCACAAATCTCATGCTGGAGCTCCGGAAATAAATCAAGGCTGTACTGTTGCAGCCGTCAAACATGTTATCCTTCATTTTAATAGGAGCGAACGTTTCAGCACTGACCTTGCAAGCAGCCTCAACATGTATGATCTATGGTAATGTATGTAAATTGGGAGCATTGATAGCATAAATTAGAGCTTAAGATGTATAGAAATGCATGTGTGTGTGTGTTTGTGTGTGTTTGATATGGTGGGTAACACAGCCCACAGCAGCTTGGGTTAAGTCAATCACACACACACACACACACACACACACACACACACACACACACACACACACACACACACACACACACACACACACACACACGGGTACAAAGACAAATGCATGTGCACAAGTGCAAGTTAACGGAAGCACACACACACATCTCACTTGCTCAATCTTTGCTGTGTGGGCTCATTTGTAAACACACACAACCTTTGACTATTCATAAAGCAACACTGTTTATAGCTGCATTCCTTTACACAACCTGCATGGATGCATTATCCTCATGCTCTAGAAACGGGGATGCATTCACAATTCTAGTTAGTGTGATTTATCTTACAATATAAATACCTCAAGTAGTCTTTATATTTTAAGAAGTTACCCCACACTAACAGGAATGTGTACCCCCCTGCCAGCCAGTGTTTTCTAAGGCCAGGAGCTCCGGTCTGTGTTTGTCCCTGAGGACGGAGGAGAAGAGATTGAGTAAGCTGTTATCTCACAGATATCTGCCACCATGGCTGAGGCCAAGGGCAAACACAGCAATTATGATGGTATAGAGGGAATGGGACCTAGGGATAAAGGGAGGACATAGCTATACTATGACAAAGAGAGAGATGTTAGAAATGTCTGTCTTCAGTGGATACAATAAGACTTCCCCTGAGGTGAATGTCCAGTGGATGTCCTGAAATAACCGCAGACACTCATGGAGGATCGCAGCAAACTGATTCTGACAGCTGAGTGTCTTCACAAGGAGGAAGAAGAAAATATATTATTACTTAATCCAAAATACCCAGTGAAAATGATAGCTGACAACATTTTATTTGGCTGTAAGAAATTCTTCAGCCATAAGATTCAAATCAAATCAAAGTTTATTTATAAAGCACATTTAAAAGCGATTTTTGGTCGGGCCAAAGTGCTGTACATGTAATAAATACTACAATCCCATAAAAACACATTACTACAATCACAATAAAAGACAATAAATTACAGCAGATATATAAAAAACACAGGGAAAAGTCAGGAGTCGTGCTCCGCTCTGACTAAAAGGCCAGGGAGAAGAAGTGTGTTTTAAGAGTAGATTAAAAAAAAACCTAGGGTCTGGGCCGACCTCAGATGGAGGGGCAGAGTGTTCCAGAGCCTAGGGCCAGCTGCCGCGAAGGCTCGGTGCCCTTCGAGATAAGATTGACATTTGTCTATCTATAAATCACCTTGTGTTACCTTGAATTCGTAAGGAAAACATTGCTTGACCCCCACTACAAGTAGTTTGGAATCATTATTCACCATGGAGGCATGCTAAATAAAAGAAAGATTACAAATTCAAGGAAACATGGCTTGAGTTATTAATGAACATATTTTAATTTTGTGGTTCAAATATTCCTTTAAATTGACCAAGATAATCCTCCAGCAACAGTGAAATAACATGCATACACTGGGACATAACAACACAAGCAGGACCAAGCAACAGAGGAAAACTAGGAGTATTTATACTGAATAACCAAAGGTCCTTCTTTCCCTTTGGTATATCGGAAACATCAAGTAGACGTCGAGTAGTCGTCAATGAAGTTACTAGAACGTAGGGTTACGTTCTAGTTAAAAACGGGGTTCCTCCTGATTTCATTCTCGTAAGTTTTTTTATTAAGAGTTACCGAAAGAGATTGATAGACGGGTTTGGAACACTAAACTACGGGGAATCTAACTCCGTCTTATACGAAATACGGTAAGTGGTTCTTTCAACTCGAGCCGATGTTTTATGTTTTCATACAAGGAGGTGCAGAGTTTAATAAGATAACCGCCAACCCTGGACGTCTCTTGAGGAGTCCTTTGTAGGTGTCGACTTATTATTGAATATTTGACTACCTGTCCTATATTCGTGTCTTCTTTAAACTTACCGGTCGGTTTAAAACCGCAATAGAGTAAGTAACAACACTGCAGACTATTTTTACATTTACTGTAACTCAGTCCAAGAAAGTTCCGAAGCTCTTAGCATTGTACACTAGTAC